>NC_091754.1:26099404-26399404 GCF_043380555.1 Nothobranchius furzeri | reverse complement strand
TAAACTTTCATAATGAGTAACAAGCCTTTAGGAACAGATGGTCCATCAAAAAGTGTAATCATGTTGTCATTTTCATTTTTGACCTGCAGAAATCTAGGATCCCAACTGGATCTCCATGGTAACCGAATCAAGCAGCAGGTTCAGGCAGCTCACATCATCTCTTGTCGCTTCTCTTCATATCCCTGTCTATGGTTTCATCAGAGGGAAGGAAGCGTGTGTGTTGTCAGGAAGCCTGACTCCTGAGGCTTGCAGTGTTCCAAACATGCTGCGTCAAGGGATGCTGCTGGGCCTATGAGGTCCTGTCTCCATGTCTTTGTAACCATGGGTGCTACTGTGGCTGTGGAAGTTGGCTCTAGGCATTTCATACATTTCCAGTCCCACCTCGACAGTTACGACTCTGCTCGATTAAAAAAAACTGTTTTGTGAGTCTGATAAGAAAATCTTAGAGTAAATTGTTTCCAAAACTTGAGGACACAAGCTTGGAGAACAGGATGTAGCATCTTCTACATTCTGCAAATTAAGAGTCTTTTTTTTTAATACAAACATTCACAGATTCCTGTCTGTGAGTCCATGCTCTGACAGCTGCCAAACACAAGAAAAATAAGGAGGGGAAGATGGGCTCTCTGAGGCATGCAGCCTTATTGATTAAAGCGCTCCCATTCTCAGCATTCGAAGAGAACATCGTGTAATAGACACGGGAATTTGACTCATGGAGACAGCTCATATTTTAGTCTGCACAACCCAGAGCCACTTCACAGGACAGAAGCATTAAGCAGAATAATTGATGGAGCAGCCAAGTTTACAGTGACAAAACATCAAAAAGAGAGATGACCAGACCTACATTTTCTAAAGAGGGGATGCAACTAACAGAGAGAAACAACGATCTGTCATTTTGCACGCATTTTATGCACTTGTTGACCCTAACTATGTGTTTTGTGGATTTGGAAAAGGCGTTCAATCGTGTCCCTCTTGGAGTCCTGTGGGGGGTACTCTGAGAGTATGGGGACCAGAATCCTTGTTGGGTCCCTGGATGACCGGTGTTCGAGCTTGCATTGACGGCAGTAAGGCTCATTCCTGGTGATAGTTGGACTTCTCCAACGCGGCCCTTTGTCACCGATTTTGTTCATAACTTTATGGACAGGATTTCTAGGCGCAGCCAAGGTGCTGAGGTGGTCCGCTCTGGTGTCCTAAGGATCGAGTCTCTACTTTTTGCAGATGATGTGATCCTGTTGGCTTCCTCAGAACGTTATCTATAGCTTTCGCTGGGGCGGTTTGCAGCCGAATGTGAAGCATCTGGGGTGAAAATCAACTCCTCTAAATCTGAGAACATGGTCTTGAATCGGAAAAGGGTAGAATGCCTTCTCCGGGTCAGGGACGAGGTCTTGCCTCAAGTGGAGGAGTTTAAGGATCTCTGAGTCTTGTTCACAAAATGGTGAATGATAGCAAGAAATCAATGGGCGGATTGGTGCTGTGTCTGCAGTGATGCGGGCGGTGTACTGATCTGTTGTGATGAAGAGAGAGCTGAGCTGGAAAACAAAGCTCTTGATTTCCCAGTCGATCTACGTTCCTACCCTCAACTTTGGTCACGAGCTTTGGGTAGTGACTGAAAGAACAAGATTGTGAATACAAGTGGCCAAAATTAGTTTTCTCCCTCAGAGTATCTGCTCTCCATAGGGTGAGAAGCTTGCTCATCCGAGAGGGGCTTGGAATAGATCCGCCGCTCCGCTACATTGAGAGTAGCCAGTGGAGGTGTCTCGGGCATCTGGTTAGGACTCCCTGATGCAGTTTTCTGGGCATGTCCAACTGGGAGGAGACACAAAGGAAGACCCAGGACACGCTGGAGGGACTATGTCTCTCGCCTGGCCAGGGAATGCCTTAGGATTCCACCAGAGGAGCTGACCTAAGTGGCTGGGCTGGGCCTCCCTGTTTAGGCTGCTGCCCCCATGACCTGACTCCAGATAAGCAGAGGAGAATGGATGGACGTGTTTCTTATTAAGATTTTACTTTACATAAAGTATTTTTCAAGTTGTCAGCTGGTAACTTCTTGGAAATCGCTTTGTTGGTGTTAAAAACCTTTAGTAGAACCGTTTTATGTTCATAAATGAGCTTTCAGAAGAAATATCCAACTAAAGAAATGGGAATAAATTGTAAATCTGCGAGAATAAAGTGTCAAAATGTCTCATTTACCATAGGACATTTGCCTGGATGTTATTTTTGCTGGAAATTATTGCTGCTGCTATGGAGCACTAAATCTTGTTTAATCAGAATGTGAATGATAACCACGCATCTGTGAGTGGCACCGGGAGTCATCAAACACATCATGTCTGGTGTGTGTGTGTGTGTGTGTGTGTGTGTGTGTGTGTGTGTGTGTGTGTGTGTGTGTGTGTGTGTGTGTGTTTGATGTTCCTGTTATTCATTCCAGTTTGATCGCAGCCACTGAGTCGTGATCCCCATGCGTGAGCTGTGTGTGTGTGTGTGTGTGTGTCATCTCTGACGTTACCGGCCCGCCTACATCAGTGTGTGTCCGTCAGTGTGACAGAGAGAGGAGAGAGAGAGAGATTGTGGACCTGCTGCACACACACACACACACATGCACACAGAGAGAGAAGGAGGGCTGGAGCCGGAGGCGCCGCATCCACTAACGGCGCATCCTCCCTGCTATGGACACCGGAGGGTATCACTGAACAGCCAGGAAACATGCCTACCGTCCTCGGTGGCAAAGGGAAACTTTCCATTGTCTGTTTTTTGCTCCGATGCGCATATTCTCAGGTGAGAGGCTACGTGGAATTCAGCTCCGTTAATTAAAAAAATATGGTGGTAATATTATTATTATTATGGGTTGTTGGAAATAGTTTGGGACTTTTAAATCAGTTTGCTGGATTCACTCTTGCAGTAGATTTGTACAAACTTAGAAAGAGTTATCATGAGGGATTTTGTGATACATAAAGCTTGATATGGTATTATTTTAATGCACATTTACAGTGCATTGTGAAACTGAGCTTAATTTGAGTAATCAAAAATACTTTAAGAGTGCAACAGATGTTTATTGATGGCTCCATGCTGCTCTTTGCAGGTGTTTATGATGGGTTGTGGTTTTGTTTGGCCTCTGGAGGCCACACTCATTTGGGTATTGCACCAGGGTTGTAGCCTGTGGTGCTTGTGGGTACGGATGTGTGAAACAAGTTGCATTTGATAATAGTGACACTAACAGTGATGCTAGTGAGTCAAGCCAGAGTTTTACTTGGTGCACAAACCAAAGAAGTTTGTGTTTTAGCTTCACAGGTATGGGGCTCCAACTGGAACACCATACATTTACACCTATTTTTCAGCTTCAAATGATCATAGATTTGAAGTAGATATTTAATATTTGAACTTAATATTTACCTAGATGCTAATTCAGACTTTTTAACAGGAAGTAGCCTTCCAAAATAAAAGCAGTTAGGAAATATCCTGTCTAACATGTCATAATGCCTTTGGAGTGAGTTTATGAGTCCAATCAGCCAAGTGAAGAATGTAGTCTAAAACTGGTGTGTCTATAATAAGATTTAAAATATTTAATTTAACGTTTTATGTTTGTATAAAGTTCCAAACATTAATTTTATAATTAATGTGATAAAACATGATAATAAACATTAAGAGCCAACAGTGACCAAATCTGGCTTTTAAAATGCTAAATGTGGCAAAAATGCAGACATTGCTTAAATATTTTACCATATATTCTGCTCTCTAGATGGGTTTTTAAGCTGCAACAAACAGATTATTTTAATCGATTAAAAATCAGATATCAGTCATGTTCATTTTAAAACACACACTGCTACACACACGTGACTTATCTTCTTAAGATTTAGGAAAGAACATGTTTTATTTTTTGCATATAATAGATCTAAATTATATAACAACTCCATCAAAGTCACACTGGAGTCTGATGCATCCACGAGTAAGAATTTCTGCTGCTTACTGATGCAGCAGAATCATTTGTTTCCATACATGTCAGGTTAACATGAACACATTTTATTAACAGAAACTAAAATAAAAAGTAATTAAAAAGCCCCAGTGACTGTTAGAATGAATGGGTTTGCCTCATGGACTGGAAAATGAAAGGGGCTTGCATCAGAACTGGCATCCGGCTGATCGTCTGCAGCTGTGATTTCTAAGATATGAGTCATGAGTCTTGCACGAGCTTCAAAGTTTCATCAACTCGCACAATTACTGTACGTGTGTGTGTGTGTGTGTGTGTGTGTGTGTGTGTGTGTGTGTGTGTGTGTGTGTGTGTGTGTGTGTGTGTGTGTGTGTGTGTGTGTGTGTGTGTGTGTGTGTGTGTGTGCATGGGTGCTTGCGTGCAAGTGTGTGTGTGTATGTGTGTGTAGCTGTGAGACTTACAGTAAAGTGTTACATTGTGAGAGCACAAAAAAGCCAGGAAGTTGAATGATGGAGGGGTTTTTGAATGTTCATAATGGAAGTTTACCTGGTGAGCAAACCCTAGAAACTAAATTAAATTAATTTGTACAATTATTTGTTGTCTTTTGACTGTATTTTTTGTGCATTTGTGGTATGTTTGTTCATTGTGTATACATTAGGCACAAGACACAGTGTGTGCCTCACGTTAAATTTGCATTTGAAAGTTGCTCTGAACCGTTACCCAAAACGCCGTCAGTCAGAACTTCCTGTGGCGCTTTGCTCTTTTACCTTTGCTTTTTTGCAGGTAACAAGAAGCCAACACAACGGCTGTGCCAAAGATATTTTTGAGGTAAGGATTGGAAGGTTTTTTTAAAGATGTGTCCTTTTCTAATTATTAGCAACCTTCTGACTTCAATGTTTAACTTTTTCTGGTCATTCCTGGTCATTTAAGAATCAATCCATGTGAAAATGAGGAAACCAGCAGATTTCATGCATCATTTCAACAGACTGGGGTTCTTTGGTCTTTGTTAAACATAAATCATGAAACTTTTATTAGTAAATTATTAGATATTTATGTGTTTTACTGGAAAAACAAACAACAGA
This sequence comes from Nothobranchius furzeri, assembly GCF_043380555.1. NCBI lineage: Eukaryota > Metazoa > Chordata > Actinopteri > Cyprinodontiformes > Nothobranchiidae > Nothobranchius > Nothobranchius furzeri. Next base: position 26,394,403 of record NC_091754.1, on the reverse strand, counting down.
GTTAATTAAGGGAAAAGTTTGCTGATTCCCTAACAAGTTAATAAGAAAATGTATGACAACATATTCCCTTCATGATAAACATAAACATCCATATCATATCAGATATTTTATTTCTTGCTTACGCCCCTGAGATGTTGCGGGCTGGAGTGAAATAGGAAGCAATAGAGATGCAGGGAACTGGGTGGGAAAAGGGTCAGAGGAAGATAGCAACACACGATGCTCCACCTGGGAGAGCTTGTTGTTGTTGGAGGAGGGAAGAGGTGAGGGCTGGTGCTGTGTCCTTGGTGACTGAGAAAAGAGAGATAATGAAGTGAAAGGACGAGCAGAGCGGGGAAACATTTGCCCTCCAGGGTGCACTGTTGTGGGTGGACGGAGGGGAGGAGGAAGAGAAGATTCAGAGAAATTTGCCAGGTTCACTGACATTTTATGAGAATATTTCAGTGCAGTAGGGGCTCTCACTTCAGAATCCTCTTTTGTGTAAAATAAATTATTTGGCATTTTGGGAAATTCATAATTAAACCATTTAGCAGAAATCCCTATCATGATTGGTTTTTATGGAACAAATGGGTATAGCGAAAGTTTAAAATTCAGTTTTTGTGATAATAATTAAGAATTTTCATGACATTAAATAACATCAAAAGCTTGACATAAAGCATTTCACCTGCCACCTGTCCTAACAAAGACTTGATGGAGTTTGTGACCAAATCTTCCACACAACCTTTTGCCAGATCACAGGTTCTCATGGGTTCCTGTAAGCATAAGAAGGATCACACCTGCAAAAGCATTAATGCTCACATCAAAGTAGGACATTCATGCCCACATTTCACCTTTTTTTATCTTGTTGAATAATAACTGTAGATAGCTACATATTTAGACCAACAGATGCAAGACGGCAGTAAACTTGATTCAAAATACTCTGCAGTTATATCAGAGCAGGAGTTTTATTTTTACATACCTGCTCTTCTCCAAAGCATACAAATAATAATACATTCTCATAAAATTCATCATGTCTACAAAATCATAAATAGCTCTTGGGTGAAGGGTGCAGACCTGCAGATGGGTTTCCAGAACAGAAAACTGTTCATTTCAGTAGGGATCAAATCAGTCCGCCTGCAGCTGCACCAATCAGTTCAGGGCCTGGAAACAAATCGCCTGAAATGACTGGAGACATTTCACTAGAAGCACAAGTAAACTACTTTTGATAAGTTATACTGGATGTGTAGAAAGCAAATTTTAAAATTGTATTCCATTTTTTTTAGTAAGCCAGTCTGTTGCTGTGTTCAGAATAAACACGTGTGCATCCAGGAATCACACGTAAGAGATCTGGAACAAAAATATGAAATTTTGCAGCAGAAAGTGTTTAATTAAGATTGTTTAAGTTGTCGTACTGATCTGATCGATTATTTTATAGGAAGAAAATCTCTTTCTTGTGTTAAATAATGGGTATCACCATTGGGATTAGCAGAATCAGACAGGTTAAGTTAATTTTTCTTTTAAAATTCTCAATTTATGTTAATTGGGCATTTTTGCACAGATTCACATACGTCATATTTTTTGTCCACGTTTGTCCCTTATTTCATGCCATGACTAAATTTCAAGCACAACCATTTAAAACAGACGGGTTAGAAAGACAGAGCGTGAGATCGATAGGTGGATTGGTGCTCAGTGGCGTGTCCAGATCTTTTAAAATGGGGTGACCCAGGTGAGGCACTACTTTGTGCATATGTGGCACCAGTGGTTATGCTTTTTTGTTTTACCTCAAGCCATTTGTGGACAATGAAAAGCCTATTTAAAGGGAATTCAGTGTGGTGACACCTGGGGTGGCCAATCAGATTCCAAGGGTGGCATGTGCTACCCCAGGCCACTCCCTGGACACGCCCCTGTTGGTACTGTGTCTGCAACGATGCGGGTGTTGTATCTATCTGAACCGTGAGGCAAAAGCTCTTGATTTACCAGTCGATTTACGTTCCCACCCTCACCTATGGTCACGAGCTTTGGGTAGTGACCAAAAGAACGAGATCACGGATACAAGCGGCCAAAATGAGCTTTCTCCACAGGGTGTCTGGGCTCTCCCTTAGAATTAGGGTGATCAGTCATCCGGGAGGGGCTCGGAGTAGATCTGCTGCTACTTCACATCTAGAGGAACCATTTCAGGTGGCTCGGGCATTTAGTCAGGATGCCTCCTGGACACCTCCCTGGATAGTAAACCCGTACCGATGTATCTGATTGATCATTAATGCCGCTGTACCAAATAAGCTAAAGTTCAACAAATCTGAAGTTCTGGAGAACAAGTTACATTTTTTACAAATGTCAACGTTGTGTGATGGAAATAATGTACTTTCTTATATGTGCGCTTTGTTCTGAGATATGTGTGATCCATCCAGCCTAGCTGAGAGTCAAGAGAAAATCCTTACGGGTCTCATTTCAGGACCTGAACAAGTGACCTTTGGGGTCACATTAGTCCACATTGTACAGCAAGTACAAGCATCATTGAAGTGTTTCTCTAGTCTTTGATCATTACAATGAAACTAAATGTACCATTATTGTATCATTATGATAACACCCCTGCTCATGAAGCTTTAGTTCAAGCTGTCTAGTCTTTGTGCCCATTTTCTCTGATATCTGCTCTGTTTTAGTTAACAACAGAAAAAAACTCATTCTTGACACTCTTAGTTATCTAAGCTCTTTAATTTTGCATCATCTGTGCATTTTAATCATCATATTTATGAAACAACAAGATTGCTGGTCATTAAAGATACAGTGAGACAACAAGCAAATCATATTAGTTAGGGATGTCTGCTATTATCGGTCTACCGATATTGGCATTAAAATGTAATATTGGAAAATATCAGCGTCGGTTTTCACTCCTTTAGTGACCCAACATTTACATACCATGCACACATTACACATCAAACTCTTCAGCTTCATTTCCTCGCTCCCAAAATATCAAAATATGACAGATCAGAGGGATTTTAGTTTGATTTGGCACAACTTGTGGATAATTGGGAATTTGCTCTGTATAGAGAGGATCTGGTGTCCTAGACTTTGTATCACACAGCTAGAAAACGACTAAAACAAACACCAGAATCTTCACCCGAGGCTTGCTTTTCCTAACTGAAGAGCTGTATAAATGTTTTCTCACCATAATAACTACAATATACAGAAATAGAAAATAATACGTTACTTTCTAACACACACAACTTAGAGTCGCATTTAATATTTAGCCTCGCTAAGCATGTGTATCAGTGTCAGTTTATGTTGAAATTAAGAGTTAGACAGAATTGGATATCAGATTTTGGTTAAAAAAAATACGTCTAAAAGAGCATCCCTAACATTAGTGCATTTCAAGTTTATTTAATATCCATAATTGATGATGATTTTATTTTTATTATAAAATAAATGAAGTTATGTGCAAAATTTAGTCTGAACAATAATTACTGTTTAAAAGTGAGATTATTCTCTGAATGTATCCTGTTGACAAGTCAAAAGAAAATAACTGTGAAGAAACAGTTTCCTGTTTCACTGCATGACTGGACGTGGCTTGCTCTGAATTCAAATGAGCAAAAACAAACAGTTCTAATTTTGTTTATGTATGTAATTTTCCTTTCAGGGGTCTTGTAACTCGAACAGCTGAGATTGAATCTGTTGCATCTTTTACACTCTGAAAACAAGTTTTGTGCTTTAAATCTTTGAAACTGCAGACTCCTCACAGCTGACCCTGTTGTACTGTAATAACTCAATTGATTGCACTAAAAATGCAACATCAGCTTTCTTTTCATGTCACGCTTCGAGCCCACAGAGCTGCACCTGTTCATTTAGTCGTGCTGCAGCTCTAATGAGACGGGAATTTTGTTTTACCACACACTGACTGATCACAACCACTTCAAGCATGTAATTCGCTGCTCAGAGCCTAAACTCGGCTCTGAAGTTAACGTTCTTTTACAAGTCGCACTCTGGCTGTGCAGGGAAGGGCGGAGCTGTTAATGAGAGTCAGATGTCAGACAGATCTCTGTATGTGAAAGGCAGGATACAGAAATGTTAAAGGGAAAACACAAGATACTGGTATAATCAGAGGGATTTCAATCATATCATGACCTTTAACCCCGGTTCCCTTTCTGTCACACAGGACATGACTCAGTCCTGGCCATCCCAGCAGGCGTTAGTGGGTGACCAGCAAATCTTCTACAACTCCAAGGTGTGTTTACCTGTTGTTTGTTCTTAATTCAGTGATTATGTCACATTTGCTCTAGGTCAGTGGTTCCCAAACTTATTTAGCCGCGCACCCCCTTCTATGTCCCAACCATGACGACGCACCCCCCAGCCCCCACATCAGGGCATGGCTATATATATATATATCTATATATATATATAGATATATATATAGATATAGATATAGATATAGATATATATATATATATATATCGATATATATATATATATATATATATATATATATATATATATATATATATATATATATATATATATATATATATATAACCCTGTCAAGCTAAACAGACAGGGTTAAAAAAATATGATCGACCTTTTCCCCCATCACTTTCATTTTTTAAATAGTAATTAATAAACATTCGATACCATTACAATTTCCTTTGATTTAATTTTAAATAAATATTTAGAGTGCCCAGGTAGCACATAAACAATTCAATTTAACAGTTTTCTTAAAGTAGAAACGTTTAACCCGTGCGGCCAGAGCGCTCTCCTTCCTTCTGCTTTGCGTAAACCTGAGCTGATCACCTACTTGTGCGTAATCAAATGTCTATAGGGGAAATACGGAAACGATATAGCCATGAGGTTCACTTTTGCCTCAGACCGACTTTTTGCTGTTTTATGGTGTGGCTGAATCTGCGATCCGCTGCCACGTGGACTGGATTAACAAATGCTGCAGTAACATGAGATGTGGTCAGGTTCGGAGTCACTGGCTGGAGCGGACCCGACTTTAATACATCATCCCAAAATAGAAGCTAATATCTTAATTTGACCTTGAATTAAAAATGTTGTTATAAAACCTCTTAAAAGTTTTTATCACAGAGGAGGCAGCGCTCATTTCTGCCTTCAGTCTGACGTGCGCGCTTATTGAATCTGTGTGTGTGTGTGTGTGTGTGTGCGCGCGCGCGGCACAGCTCCATGAGCCGCTCCAGTCACCGCGTCTCGTTATTGGCGCTATTTAAACCAATGTTGTAAAGTTACTTCTGCCCAGCCCAGATGTGCTCATAAGTGCACTTATGCACCGTGAGCCGTGGTTCCGCTGGAACGCGTCTGACCTCTGACAGACGCACTCTGAACTTCAGATCTTCAGCGCGCTGTTAATAGCCTGAATGGGAATCATTTCTTGATTTATTTTGTTACATCCACAATGTTCTGTGTGTGAGGTTTACAATGTCAGAACACCTGCGTGAGACAGGTGTTAATTACAATCTGCCAGAATGACTCGCCACCTTCAGATTTCTCCAACACCGTTAAAAATGATCAATTACGGAACATATTGTGTGCGCAGGCCAGAGTGCTGAAGCTCGGCGCATTGTTATTATGAAGCTAGGGCACATGTGGAGGACACACGCACAAAAATATACTTGTTTTCAATTACATTTATTGTGCCCACTTACTTTTTCTTAGGCCCACCCACAAATGAGTTTCTGGCTACGCTAATGGTGACATATGACAGACTTCTCTGAGCTCCGCAGCCATTACACTTTTCACCTCGCGCACCCCCTAGCGGCAGCTCGCGCACCCCCGGGGGTGCACGCACCAGGTTGTCAAAACACTCTTGTGGCATTTGGGTTGATTTGTGTTTGGATGGGACTTTCCCAGACTTCTTCAGCCCATTTATAGAATTGTAGCTAAACGAGCCCTTTAAAGCAAAGTTTAGAAACCCTAAAACTAAGCCATGAGGTACACCAAAGATGACATATTGAGAATATCTTTTAAAAATACAGAATAAATCAGTTAGTATAAAAATGCTCTTAAAATAAACAGATAAGACGTGTAAAAGAATGTTCCAAAAATTTAAGATTTTAAAATGAGGTCCCAGGTTTAGGACGGATGGCTGTGTTTATTTTAAAACACCATGCAAGCATGCAGAGCCTCCGGATGTTTTTAAAAAGTTCTTTACTTAACTTTTTGCAGTTTTTTTTCTAAACTTTCTTAATTCTCTCCAGGATGCAAAACAATCATCTGGACAGCAAAGGCAAAGTATGCATTCATTCATTCATTCATTTGCATATTTTACTCGTATCACAGCTTATTGTAAATGATTTGTCATGTTTGTCAGATCGAGGGGATGCTCCACTCCGAATGCCCCGTCACCCTTATGTGGCACCTCACAAATCGTAAGTAGAGACTGAAGAAAGCTTATACGACAAAGGTCACCTAACCTAAACATCAGCTGTGACACAAACAGAGACAAATAATAGATCACACACGACTGATTTGTTCCTCTGTGACCTAAATAATATTAATGAACCCGATCGTCCAAAGAGGCAAGCAGAAAGAGTGAGCGGTCGGGGGAACTGGCTGCTTCGGGTCCAGCAGCTAACAGTGTTTCAGGCATCAGTTTAGGTCAAAGGTTACTTTACATTCCTGGAAGCTGTCAGAGGAGAGCGATGTGCTCCTGTTTGTTAACATTTTACATCCTCCCTTTAATGTGAAACACATGTTCGGTGGTGTGAGCCTGTGAAGTAATGTGCAGCATGCACATTACTTCACAGGCTTTGTTATGAAGCAGCAGGTTTTCATATTTAACCTGTCAGAAACTTTTAATTCATTCATTTGTTTGAGCTTCATTTGCATCCAAGAGATCATGAAAGGGTGATGAGTTTTCCACTTGGAATATTCTAATGAACCATTCCTGCCTGACCTGATCCCTGGATGCAACAGGAGTGCTGCATCCAGGGAAAGCAAAGTTGATGACATCGTAAAAGCTCATAAGATTATGTTTAACCCTTTGATGCATAATGGTCACTACAGTGGACAGGTACTCAAAATTGTTATTTATTCATTTTTGCTATTAAGCACAGCTGTTGAAGACTTTATTGCATTTGAACCCCTCCATTTGGACTTCAGTAAGTCATTTTCAGAATGCACACTGTCCACTGAGGTTGACATGTAATAAACTGTGTAAATTAAATGTCACAAAAAATATGTGAATATGAAATTTGTTTCATTCACACCTAAAGATGAATGACAAAAATTGTTTAAAAAATCATGGTTGAAGATTTCATAATTCATGCATGAAATGGTTAATGTTGGGAAATCGAACATTGGAGCAGCAACAACTTCTGTCTTGGCTGTCGGTTGTGGTCTTTTAGATGAACTACGTCGATTGTAGTTCTCCTTTTAACCTGTAGGTGTCTTTACAGAAAGCAATGAAGTCAGGTAGTGCCGTGGAGAAAAGTCGTAAAGGAAGAAAAATCTTTACAATTGTTTTGACACCGCCGCCCTTTTTTTTGTCAGTTTCTCAATAGTGAAACCTACTGGTCAACACTGTAACTGAAACCATTTTTTTGTTGTTTTGTTTTGTTACATGTTATCAACATAATATTTTGTTATCCGAGAGGCACAAAGAGGAAAAAATAAATCCAAGTTCCTCCATGTAAAAATGTTCCTATTGGGAAAAAACGTCAAATCTGGCCTTAGACAGCCGTGACTGACTACTATTGTATTTTGTTCCTACATGTTCACAGGATGCTGGCTGATGATCTGAAGCTGAGCAGTGATGACGATGACACTCAAAGGGTAGACAGCACTCAACTTTTTGAGATTTTAAGCAGAACATGCAAGATAATTTACAAAAATACAAGAAACGAGTTTGTTTCTTGTTTCCCCAATGTTTTGTTTCACCTTACACGCATATACAGTACATGCTAGAAAATTTGAATTTAGCTGTATTTTTACACATATTGAAGCAAGACATTGAGAAGTTTGTGTTTTTATGTCTCTAAAGGCCATTAATGAGTCAACATCGTGGGCGAGACACAGGTATTGATTATCTGGTCTTTATGAGTTATTTTTATGAGTGTTTGAGTTAATTTGTGTGATTTACCTTTTCCGCCTGTGCCTCTCTTGACCCCTCTCTTTTGTGTGTGTGTGTGTGTGTGTGTGTGTGTGTGTGTGTGTGTGTGTGTGCGTGCGTGCGTGCGTGCGTGTGTATGTGTGTGTGTGTGGGGGTGCGTGCGTGTGTGCATGTGTGTGTGCGTGCGTGTGTATGTGTGTGTATGTGTGCATGCGTGTGTATGTATGTGTGTGTGTGTGCGTGCGTGCGTGCGTGTGTGCGTGTATGTGTGCATGCGTATGTGTGTGTGTGCCGACTGACAGCCTGTCAGCAAAGCGAGCACACACACATGGCAGGCGGGTGAGACATTCCAGCTCTGACTCCTCAGACTCTGACTCCAGTGCCGAATCGGGCAGCAGCAGCGTTCCTTCTCGGAGCCCCAGTCCAGAAGTGCACCCAGGTCCCCTGTCGCCTGCCAACCCGCTGCCACCGTGCAACGACAAAGAGGTAACAAACGCTAACGTCGGGTCTCTCTCCATCTCGGTTTGTGTGCTTTTGGATGGAGTCTCTGCAGGGAGTGGTGACCCTGAGGCAGTTGACAGCAGGTGTGGAGAGGGACGGAGGAAGGAGGAATGTTTGTGAGTTGGAGGAAAGCGATTGGGGGTCGAGGGCCTGAGGTACCTTTAGGAATTAGTGCCTCAGTCAGTGTCATGTCAACAGGCTATTAGAGGAAAGCCCTCAGGAGGAGCAAGCCACCAAGAACCAGATTTACATTTACTAAACTGTTCAAGACATCATGGACAACATGTTTAGACATTTTCAGAGGTTAGATGTGGAGCTTGGCGGCTTTTGGAGGCATGGGGCAATATGGGGGGTTAAGATGTGAAGTGGGGAAACCTGCTCCTCTTCTATGAATGAAAGGCCCTGTGTGACACACAGCACACTGTAATACAGAACATGTTAGTTTGGAGGGTGGGGGTTGGAGAGGGGGCTGCATGTGTTTTTCATTTACATGGAGTGTTTGAGTGTCTCCAAAGAAAAAAAGGGATGGGGGTTGGAGAAATCTAGAGTTCCAGGTAAAAAAGAGAAAGAGGAAAAAAGGGAGGGCTAGAAGAGAAGGGAGAGAGGGAGGGAAAGGGAGTCGAGACGGTACAAGAGATGTAGTGTCTTCTCTGAAGTGAGGGTGAGGGATGAGGGGAGGAGGTGGAGGGGTCGGTGTTTGACTTGAGGAGTTTAATTTAGCTCCTGGTTGGAAGGAAAACGAGAACATGTAAAAGAAATCGAGCCTTGAGTTCTAGTTGTAAGTACGCTCTTTGTTTAACTTAAAGAAGTTTCGTCTCCTGTTGACCTCAGATTCTTGTTGTTTGCGTGGCTGTAGTCGGCAAACATCAGATGGATTTTTAGATTAGGCTTAATCTAATCTGACTGTAAGCTCAGGGGGAGTCTAGAGGGACTCCGAGTCCACGTAGGGAGCAGGCCATGGCATCTTTGGGAGTCGTCATTAGGATCTGGACTTTTAATGGTTGAGAAAGTGAGATTGACTTTGACTTGATATGTTTCTGGAACATTTGTTAACTGATCTGTGTCATTTCGTTTCAATCAACCGTTTGCAGACACTTCAGGAGAAATATGAGACTGGTTATTAGGCTATTTCTAAGATACCATCATATGATGCTATACTGTTAAAGGTTTGTTTGAAAAATATGAAGGTTATTTTTTGTTTGAAGCAACTTGTTTTTACTGGTTAATATAGAAACAAAATAACCTCCATAGCAAAGTACGTTTTTTCAAAGTATTACAAAAAAATTTATTTATATATATTAATGACATGATGATGTGCATCTTTTTGATAAAACCCATCAGAATCTGGCTCTCCCTGTTAAAATGTGTACCTTTTTGTGTAGAAGAATATTTTCATGATCATGAAGTAACATGACAGATATGTGATCGTAACAGAAAGAACAATCTTTATTCCGTTTTTCTGCTTCTATGATGAGCGAGGGACAATGAAGAACAAAATCTTTTAGATTTTTTTTAAACATTAAATATAAAAAAATGGTCTTGAGTCGGAAAAGTGTAGAATGTCCTCTCCAGGTCAGGGAGGAGGTCCTGCCCCGAGTGGGGGAGTTGAAGTATCTTGGAGTCTTGTTCACAAGTGAGGGAAAGATGGAGCGGGAGATCGATAGGAGGATGGGTGCTGCATCTGCAGTGATGCAGGCGTTGTACCGGTGGTGAACAGAGAGCTGAGACAGAACGCAAAGCTCTCGATTTACCGGTCGTTCTACGTTCCTACCCTCACATACGGTCACGAGCTTTGGTTAGTGACCAAAAGAATGAGATCATGGATACAAGCAGCCTCTACATGGCATCTGGGCTCTCCCTTAATGATAGGGTGAGAAGCTTGGTCATCCGGGAGGGGCTCAGAGTAGAACCGCTGCTTCTCCACATCAAGAGGAGCCAGTTGAAGTGGCTCAGGCATCTGGTTAGGATGTCTCCTGGACGCCTCCCTGGTGAAGTTTTCTGGGCTCGTCCAACCAGGAGGAGATCGAAAGGAAGACTCAGGACACGCTGGAGGGACTATGTCTCTCAGCTGGTCAGGGAACGCCTTGGGATTCCCCCGGAAGAGCTGGCCCAAGTGGCTGGGGAGAGGGAAGTCTGGGCCTCTCAACTTAAACTGCTGCCCCACAACCTGACTCCAGATAAGCGGAAGAGGATGGATGGATGGACGGACGGACGGACGGACAGATGGACGGACGGACGGACGGACAGATGGATGGACGGACGGACGGATGGATGGACGGACGGACGGACGGATGGATGGATTGATTTAAACAAAACTGTTTTATGGGAAAAGTGAACAAACGGGAGTAATAGGGCGAACACGCTAAACAAAAATCCCCATCTGATCACATTCAAACATTAACATTATTTCATTTAAAAGACAAAACATTTATGTCTAAAATATATTAATGCATCTGAAAATGATGAATTTATAATAATTTACAACATGCTGATTGAACAATTGACTTTTCAGAATTTAACCTGATGGAATGGCAGCAGTTTCCCTCTCTAGTATGGAGTTAGACAACAAGAATTTAGTCTGATCTGTAGTTTTAATGTTCTCAAGCATAAATCTGTTCTAAAACATTGACTTACGTAGAAATCTGTTAAATATACATTACTTATTGTCCTATCTAATATTGTAAAAGCTGTAAAGATCTCATTCAAATATAAATAACATTTTGTCTCTCTTGGTCTAAAGACAGATCACCCCTCTCCTACCCAATGGCAGCTAGATAAATGGCTGAAGAGGTCAAAGAAAAACTCTGGCAGCACTGAACGGAATCACTCCTGGAAGGTTCCAGAACGCCAGCGATCTCCCCAAATCCAGAGAGCCCCATCGCCGGCTAGATCATGGGACAGCCATCAGGAGTACAGCCCTAGTCAGAGTCCAATACCCAGCCCAAAGTTCAATCACAGCCCCAACAACAGCCCCATTCCCAGTCCTGGTTACAGCTACTGCCCAAGCCCCAGCCCATTCACTAGCACCTGTCCAAGCCCCACCCCCAGTCCAAGACACATTTCAGTCCCAAGCCCAGCTCGAAGCTTGTGTCCCAGTCCATGTGGAAGCCCAAGAGCCAGCCGTAGCCCGAGCCCTTTACCAAATCATCCTCCAAGAAGCCCAAGTCCCACTTTACGTACACCGACCAGAATTAGTCACTACCTTGATGGTCAGAATCAGATCCAAGGACATTCCAGTCTGACATCTGACCCCCACAGGACAAGAATTAGACCATGGTTTGCTCCAGTACCCGCCATCAACACAAAGACAACAACCACAAGTGATCATCATCAACCATCGCATCAACATAGACCCAAGACTCACCCATCACAGAACCAAGTCAAAAACCAAAGCAGGCTCACTGCTCCTGTAGTTTTAACCTCCAATCAGACCCACAACCACAATCCCACACCTAGACCAACTTCATATTCCAACGCAAAACAGCCATCTGATGCTCACAAAGCTAAAAACACATCACATGTTGATCAAATCCAAATTAACCCTTCCAACCACAAGTCACGGCCTCCGTTTCAGCAGCCAAATCCAACCAGACCAAAGCATCCAGTTTCTTCTGGTCGAGAAGCCAGAGCTGCTCACAGTTCTCTTTCACAACCTACCTATAAAGCTACAAATACCTCTGGTGTTGCATCAAGCTCTAGGTCCAGTCCTAGCCAAGTGCATCGGTCAAAATCGTGGGAGTCCACGGTATCAAACTCTGTTCATGTAAATAACTCAAAAACTGCAGTTCGGAAGCTTCCAGCCAAGGCACAGGAAGTAAACCAGAGAAGATCGAGTTTGAACCAATCAGAGGGTAGAAAACAGGAGAGAAAGGAGGACAGACATAATTGTGAGAAACAACGGGGGAAACCAGAGAGAAAAGAAGACAGGAGGCTGGCGGAGGAGCAGCTACTGAGACGACCCTGGATCCAAAGCTCAGCGGAAGAGGAAGAGGAAGAGGACGTGATAGAGCAACAGGGTGGGAGAGACGAGGCAGCAAAAGAGGAGAGCAGGAGAAAGGAGGAGCAGCTAAATAAATGGCTAACAGCTCTGGCCAAAGACAGAGGGCCTGCCAACTTTGAGAGACACCGCCTTAGAGAGGGCTCAGACCATCAGGAGAGGACAACCAAGAGAGGGAGATGTGAGGAAGACAGAGGCCCATCGCCCCATCTGTCTTCACACTCTCCTCCAAACCCTCACAGACTGTCCTCATCACCACCCTCATCCTCCACCTCTTCTTCTAATTCAGACTCAGAATCTGAATTTCTTATTTCAACCGCCAAAGTTTCAGCAGATTCCATCTCTCACAAGACATTCAGCAAGAAAGGGCAACAAGTCCCCAGCAGACCCAACGCCCCGAGGCCCCAGGCGGTTCACTCCAGAGGACCAAACTCGGGCCCTCCTTGTGAGGGGCAGCAAAGTGAGAGGAAGCAGAAACTCTACACCTTGGTTCCATTTGGACGAAGCGAGAAGGCAGCTCCCACCTCCCAGCGGGGGCTGAGAAACCTGGTGGTGCACATTGACCTCTGTCTTCTAAAAAGGGTCCCTGATAGCTCAACAAATTCCCCTGTAAAGAAAAACACTTCTTCCTCATCTTCTTCATCAACCAAGGACAGGCAAAGAGAAGTTATGAAACACACGCACGTTCCAGATGCTTCGACAAAAGATGGCAAAAGGAAACGCAAGGTAGACAACCGGTGTTTGTACTTAGGGTGTGCAGTCACGTGTTTAAGAAGCTGTATGGTGCAGACAGCAGTCCCAGTACTTTTGTTTGTGTGACCAGGTGGAGAACGGAGTGTCAGACCGGGAATGCAAGAGGAGTCAGCTTTATCCAGATGACCCCCCTGGACCAACAGAATCATCAGTCACAGCTGAGACTTTAGTGACTGAGACGATGCACAATGGGTAAGGCCTTCAGTATGTCTTCTCTGATAAGATAAACGTGTATTTTGAATACACTCTTACATTATATCATCTTAAATACTGCAGGTACCTGGAGGAGTACTTGGACAAGAGGCCAATGTCTCCCTTGTCTCCATTGTCTCCATTGTCTCCGCTGCCCCAGAGCCCTGAACCCACCAAACCTACCTCCAAAACAAAGACAACTGAGCAGCAGAACTCTCGCACCCAGAAAAGCAAGGAGAAGAGCAGAGACCAGCCCGTCAAGGTACACTAAAGCCCTTCTTGTTTGGACCACGCCGCTGCTTGCATCCCTTTGGTTGATTTAAGCTCTTCCTTTGAAGCCCAAGATGGAGGTGGAGTGTGTAAAAGTATCAAAACAACCCCAACCTTCGTCCGAGTCCTCCTGGAGACCTGCTGACCACAGAGGAGCTGTTCCGCATGAAACGTGAGTCCAGACATTGTGTTACAGCGTAACACAAACTCACAGCTGACAACAGAGGTACACGCGTAACTGGTGATGTGTTTTTGTGTGTATTTATGTAGTTCTCACCATGCTGAGTACTACTTACATGAAGCTAAAAGGATGAAGCACCGTGCCGATGCAATGGTGAGTTTTTGGCTTTGATTCAATGTTAATCTTTGGCCTTTAGATTTGTATTTACAGGTGAACCACAACCTGATTCAAGATGGCTGATGTGACTAATCAGAGTTAGCAAACAGAAGAAAACAACTAGAACTAAGTCAATTTCACAATGTTGAGCTAACACCAAATATCATAGAAGCTGAAGGTCACTTATAACACTTACTCTGAGAGATTGTGTGTAATATTGTGATGTTGCATGGAATACTGTAAAATTATATCTTCTAGATTTCACCAAAATATTTAGAACTGCAACAATTGCACGCAAATCTCCATCTTGTCTTTATTATAAGGCTGGATTTATATTTTTCCAGGTGGATAAGTTGGGAAAAGCTGTTAACTATGTTGATGCTGCTCTGTCCTTCATGGAATGTGGGAAGGCGATGGAGGAAGGGCCGCTGGAGGCCAAGTCTCCTTACACCATGTATTCAGAGACGGTGGAGCTGATCAGGTGAATGCCATTAACCAACACGGGATTTTACAGACAAACAGCCGCTCTGCTGACAGCTGCATGTTTTAAGGTACGCCATGAAGCTGAAGAGCCACTCGGGCCCTGGAGCAAGGCAGGAAGACAAACAGCTGGCGGTTCTGTGGTGCGTATGTCCTCACCGCTGTTTTCTGCCTCGTGTAGTTGTCTCTTTCAGGATGGTTTGATGTCCGTCTGTAACTTGTGTGTCTTGTAGTTTCCGATGCCTTGCTCTCCTTTACTGGCAGATGTTCCGTTTGAAAAAGGATCATGCGCTGAAATACTCCAAAGTGCTGCTTGACTATTTCAAGGTATAACAAGAAAAATGATTCATTTTTGCAGGTTTTTAACATTTTTCTTACAGGTGAATTCATAAGATATGTTTCCATGTCGTCGCAGAGTTCTCCCAAAGTGCCTACAACACCACCTGGTTGGAATGATTGTGGGAAGTAAGTAGTTCTGGTTATTTAATCAGCTTGGGTTCTTCGTTCTCTGCTGATTTCCACCATCACTCGTGTCTAGGAGCATGGGAGAACACCCGTCTTCACTCTCACCCAACGCCAGACACCGCAGAAGGGACCCACCTGGTGGCAGCAGCTCATCTCTCATAAGCATTCCCCAACGCATCCACCAGATGGCAGCAAACCACCTGAACATCACCAACAGTGTCCTGTACAGTTATGAGTACTGGGAGGTAGCAGACAACCTTGCAAAGGAAAATAAAGGTGAAACTTTTAAACTTAGAAAAAATATGAAATGTGTTATTTAATTCTTTAAAAGATTTGAAGAATTATGTTGTCTTTACAGAGTTCTTCAACTACTTGAATACCTTGTCTGGACCTTTGACTATTCACAGCAGCGTTGCTCATGCTGTCCAGTACACCAGACAAGCTCTTCAGTGGATACGCATCAGTGCCAAACTTAATTAAACGCCAGCTAAAACGATTTACTTTAACTCATCCACTGGTTCTTCTGGACTCGTCTGCTGCAGACGAATCAAGGCCTTCTGAAAGAGGAGCGTTATTTTCTTCCTCGCCGTTGGATTATTCCAAGGAGTTGTGTGGATGGTGGAGGTCTCCAATTATTTGCCAAACCACGGACTTCAAAGAACTCAAATTGTCTCCAAATACATGAGCTTTTACAAATTTTGGTAAAAAATGAAAAACAGGACAATGTTTTTCATTCTTAGCATGATTCTTACTTTTGAAGAATTTATTTTATTTTTTAACTTGTGTTTTTACTGTGCAATATTTGATAAATGATTTGTTTTTAAGGAAAAAATAAAGGTGAAAATTTTAGCAACATTTTTTGTTTTCATAGTTCTGACTGACAGCTTTCTCTCTCTCTCTCTCTCTCTCGCTCTCTCTCTCTCTCTCTCTCTCTCTCTCTCTCTCTCTCTCTCTCTCTCTCTCTATATATATATATATATATATATATATATATATATATATATATATATATATATACACACACACACACACACGTGACACACACACACACACGTGACACACACACACACACACACACACACACACACACACACACACATTGTAATGATTACTTTTTCCATAGCTTAAACCAAAGTAGGAGAATGCAGATGTTGTAAATGGGAAGTGGGGGAATTCTTCAACAGGTTTCCTGCAAACACGCACCTGTTTCATGAGTCAGTTCAACTGCTCAGAGATCAGTGTTACCACCACCTTCTGCACATAGACTTTGCAGCAACAGATGTCTGGTACCATAGCAACAGAGGACAGCCAATAAGAAGAGGCTTTGGGACAGAATCAACAACATCACAGTGGATGTTTATTATTTTTATAGTATTCAGTTCTGTGTTTCAGGATTACACTGACTATATCTTATTTTCATAAAAGATAATCCATTGTAGCCAAGAGCTTTTTTAAATTTATTATTATTATATTATTATTATTATTATTATTATTATTATTATTATTATTATTGTTGTTGTTGTTGTTGTTGTTATTATTATTATTGTTGTTGTTGTTGTTATCAGGGTGAAGCTGCTACTAGTTCTTTCCAACCGCATGTGCTTCTACGTGGCAGCGGTTTGGTTGCCCTCGCGACTGAGCGGTGCCATCTGCGGACAACAGAGCAAAGCAACTATTAGGTAAACAATGAATGGACAAAATTGGTTATTTGGAACAAAACAATCAGTGACGCAAAGAACAAAAATCTTTATTTTGATGTCTAAAATTATTCCCTCGGTGAAACAGTTTAACGCAATGTTTTCTTGACCTTCAGTTGGCATTTGTTGTCCAAAAGAGAATAAATTATTCTGGTTGCGCTGAACGACACTGTGGGCTGGCAACAATGCCTTGACATGTCACTCCACTAGGTGGCAGTATTACGACACAACATGAAGTTGAAACACAAGAAACCGGCGGGAATCATCAGCGACTTTCACGAAACCGGAAATCTGGCATGTCTCAATTTTTCAAAATAAGATATTTTGACTTTTTGTCACGTAAATGATCTGCGTTCTTCCGATAGTGGCAGTTGCAGTTGCCGTGCTATACAGCGTGAGGCATTTATTATACTTACCAGAAACTGTCCAAGAAAAAGATCCAGCACACTTTTCTTGTGATAAAGATGTGCTGTGTGATACAAAGCAAATGGCACAGCAGATTGGTGGAAAATCACTAATTATTACCAACTGTGTACAATCTATACGGTTTAACTAAATGTTCTAATTTTGCTGAATTGAAAATCCTCTGCCACATTGTTTTAGTCACATCTTGTTTTGAAAAACGGTACCGGAAGTGTATGTTGTTTTACCGCTGGCTTTGAGGCTAGCCGAGAGAAAAGAGAAGGTAAATGGAACAGGCGGCTGTAATGGAGAGCGAAAGGACTGGGAGCTTAAATGTTCTGGAGACATGGCGTGGCTGCATGACACAATAAAGGAATCTCGCCACCATAAATGGACGATTCCGAAAAACAAAGTCGAGGCCGTGGCATCGAGCTTCCTGCCTGGAGAATTTTCATTTCGCTCTGCGTTTACCTCGTTTAACCCAAAGCAGAGAGAGAGAGAGAGCACGCACCGTTTGATCCGAGCAGGATCTGCAGAGAGGAGTCTGTGACCAACAACCTCGCCTGACAGCTTTAAAGGTAAAAACTATTGACTTCTCCTGGCGAGCGGACACTCCAGCACCGCTGTTTGTTTACTACAACGATTAGCTCCGCGCTTAAGTTGCACAATCAATCACCTCGTTCATTGTTTCTTACAGCGTTGTTAGCAAGTGCGGTGAAAACACTTCCACTGGTTTTCATTTAACTGGCATGTTTCTCACGTTGTGGCGCAGCGACGTTCAGGAGCAGGCAGGGATCACCGCAGCTAGGCTAATGTTAGCAGCTGACCCGTGAATGCCACATGGAGCTGTGTTGTTGTTGTGACCAACCTGTCAGTGGGTGAAATCTGCCCGGGCACGTCTCTCACAGGACAGTCATAGCTAAAAACATGAATATTAGTTCCATAACATGACTGTCATGTCATCAATGTGTCACCCGGCTCGTGCAAAAGTAAGTTTTATAAGCAAGTTTCTTCAGTCATCAGGTAGGAACGTGTCATGGTTTATTAATAACTTTAAAGTAATTTTGCTTTGAGATCTGAGTGCTTTTTTGACTTGTGACAACAGGTTGACCAATGTGGGCTTTTCAGTTGCAGATACCAATGCCGATCTGCAGAAATCAAAGCTATCCGTGGCTGACAAACATTGCAAATGTGTATTTGTTTTTTCATTTAACAAAATGTAACGAAATTGATCGATTTTAACATGTATTTAATAACACTTTGACGTGTAAAAAAGAAATAAACATTTATACAGAGGTGAATTCTGGTTTGAGAAAACTAAAATGTGACCAGGCTGCATCTACACCTTATTATTTAAGTACGCACAATAAAGACTCACACAAAAATAATCAGCTTGAGATTGGACTCGACCATCATTCTTCATGACTGTGTCTGAAATTTTACATGTTTTCATCCGTTAAGGCATTGTTACCAAGCAATAATAATAAAAAAAAATTATCTGTCCATCAGCTCATTATTGATAAGCAAACTGATGAAACAAAATAAATACATGTTGCTGATGAGATCTATAGAACTGGTTACATTTTGCATCAGCAGGTCAGAGCTGTGTAAACATTGGAAACCGGTATTGGCCTTCAAAACTAGAATCGGTGCATCTTTTATTAAGTAGTGAAGTAAATCTACTTAAGTATTTAATATCAAACAAAACACAATAAAAGCAAACACGCATAAAATAAGAACAAAAACAGCAAATTTGGTTTAAGAAAAGAGCATAAAAGCAATGCAAACATTAAGAAAAAGTAAAAATCTCATGCACGTGCATAAATGATCACATACACATTTATACCAATGGCCAATATCCGCCAATCGATTAATGATTACTTCTACTAGTGTCCCTGTGTTGAGAGTTGGTCTCCTTCTGTTTACAGGAAGCTCAGTATGAGTCGAGATGGGTGGATGAAGAAGAAAGCTAATACTGGTGATGATAATGGTTGGGGTGAAAAGGTGAGTATTACTCTCCTACAGCTGTCAGAGCTCCACTGTGAGTTAGACAGTTTGCAGGATCTGCAGCACACAACGTTACATGTTATTTTGCAGGTTAGAAAATAACGATGGATCGTGATGCCCACAGAAAAGTCTCAGCTGTGTTTCTGTTATTTCATACATTCCTTCTCCTGCAGGGCGGCTACATGGCCGCCAAGGTCTCCAAGCTCGACGAGCAGTTTAAACGTGATGCCCCTAGAGAGAAGCAGAAGGAAGGAACATGCTCCAGCATCTTCAGCGGTGTGTCCATATACGTCAACGGATACACAGGTAGCACTCTGCACTAGTCCCCATCTAGTGTGTAATAAAAGTCTTGTTTGCTGTCTTCCAGTCACAGTTTCTCCTCTTGACCTTTAAGAGCAAAAAGAAAATGTTTTCAAGGGCTCAGAAGCTTCTTCCTGCTTTTTCCTTCAGGATTGATTTAAGAAATATTTAACTCTGCAACAAAGAAAAAAGAAATGCTGCAAGGGTTTGATCAAGGCCATAAATCAAGTCCAAAGAGAGTATTCTTTAGAGGAATGAACGCCTGACGTTCATATGGGCGAATCGAAAGGAGAGAGTGTGATTTAACAGCGTCGACATGGAGAAACAAGGCAGCGCTGCTTCCTGATCCTGTTGTTATTCATGTCAGGAGGCTGCTGAAGGCTTTCTGAACGCCTCAGAGCTTGGCTTGTCTCTCTGGAGTTTGCATGTTTTTCTCTAATTATTTTAAATGAATGTCTAGGATCCCCCAACAACGATAAAAAGACTATCTTTTCTTTAGGTTCTAGTTTATGAATGAATGTGTTTCTTTTCGTTTTACCGTCAGATCCGAGCGCTGACGAGCTCCGCAAACTGATGATGCTACACGGGGGTCAGTTCCATCTCTATTACTCGCGCTCCAACACCACTCACATCATCGCCAGCAACTTACCCAACTCCAAGATTCAGGAGCTCAAAGGGGAAAAGGTCATCCGGCCCCAGTGGATCACGGACAGGTGTGTTTGGTGCTGGAGAGTGTCGACGTGTGACGCTTAATCGGTTTTAGCTGAAACTCTGCTTGTTTGTGACAGTGTCGTGGCTGGGCGCCTCCTGCCTTATTTCCAGTACCAGCTGTACACGAAACAGAAAAGCACACTCTTCCCCGGCGTTATCCTGCACCGCAGCTCCACCGCCACCGGGTCCGGCCACCTTCCCCTTCAGACCAGCGCTCGCCAGAAGCTGCGTTCGCCACAGCGCAACACTGAGCTCTCTGTTCCCCACAGTGAAAGGTCCTTGTCCAGCTGCCAGAACAACTCCATCCTTGTCTCCACCCGCATTGAAGCTGACCCCTTGTCCACCCTGCACAGTGGCAGAGCTCGCTCGGTGAACCCCAGACCCAATCAGCTCACCACAGATCTACTCACACACAACCAGTGCAGCACAAAGCACTCGCATCCTGCCCACCTGCATGAAGAAGACCTTAAAATGTGAGTACATGCACTAGCAAAGGCTTTCAGCTAAAATCACGGAGAACTTGTAGTTATTTTCTGTCTCTTTACTACAGAAATGGGCGACTGCAGACCTCTGTGGATAACACGAGCCATTCCAAAATAAAAAAGCTGCAGGAGTGTACAGAAGATGACTTTTGTTCTTTTGGGGTGAATGAAGCCCCCCTTACTAATGGACATGCTCATCTTGTCAACGGTGCCTTAAAGTCAGGGGACCTGTCCTCTGGAACTGATCCCAACTACAGGATCGGGTCCAAAAGTAAAGTGCAGCGTTCAACGGATAAACCTCAAAGTCCTCTGAAACAGAACAAGTGTGACCCGTATGAGTTCCCCCCCAGCCCTCCAAAGCTTGACGCATCACCTGATGGCCATAGAACTCCTCCGCCCGCTTGTCCTGAGTCTCCAAAAGCCAACAAAACCCAACTCCCACCCAAACGTCTCCTCTCAACTCGGGTCCAAACAGTTTCTGAGCAGTCTCATCTGTCCCTTTCATCCTGTTCTCTGTCGCAGTCTTCAGTTCGACCGAACGGCAGTCACCGCGATGCCTTCTCATCCGACCTCTCGTTCCTCGGCACGGCCTCCGTAACAGCCAAGCCCGACCCCCCCGCCGGCGAGTCTCCGTCCAAGGCCTCGGAGCATCTGCTGGAGCAGACGGGCGGTCTGATCTCGGAGTTCTACTCACACTCGCGTCTGCATCAGATCTCCACGTGGAGGATCAGCTTCTCTGAGTACGTCAATGAGCTGCACAGCAAAACGAAAGCGCCGGGAGTGGCTTCCTACCCTGGAAGAGACCGACTGAAGAAATTCACAAGTCAGCGACCAACGGGCAGCCGCGGTATGAAAGTCGCCCACTCTGTTGATTCATTCTGTGAACTAGCAGCTGCGTTTTTATCTTGTTTTGTTTGTTTCAGGCACATCAGCACCGAGGAGCATCAAGTCATGCATCCTCCATGTGGACATGGACTGTTTTTTTGTGTCTGTCGGGATCCGGCACAGACCGGATCTTAAAGGCAGGTCTTTTTTTGCCTCTCTAAATACACGCTTATACATAAGTTAGACATTGAATTTTTGTTTTGAATTTTCCTGCAGGGAAGCCCGTAGCTGTCACCAGCAACCGCGGACAGGGTAGAGTTCCCATAAGGCCTGGAGCTAACCCGCAGGCGGAGCAGCAGTACTACCAGAGGAAACACACTCATCCTCAGCCAGGTGAGATTTTTCCGCCCTGTTAAGCGTGAAGTAAAGAGTTCTGTCGTAACAAACTGTAACGTGGCTGCTGATCAGACGAGGATCTACTGGGGACTCCCTCGCAAGGCTGGCCCAACTCCTGCGACAGCAGAGCGGAGACGGATGCCGCGGCTCTCTCCATGGCGGAGATCGCTTCCTGTAGTTACGAAGCTAGGTATGATTTAAACACAGCTAATATTAGCTGAATAAATAAGTGTTTAATATGTGTTTTCGCCATCCCAGGCAGGTGGGAGTGAGGAACGGGATGTTTTTTGGCAAAGCGAAGCAGCTGTGCCCCTCGTTGCAGGCTGTTTCTTATGACTTTGAGGCTTATAGAGAGGTGGCTCTAAACATGTATGAGATCCTAGCGAGGTAAGAAAGCTGAAATCCTTCAAATCATCACTTTGTTTTTTGTTTGTTTGTTATTGACTTGATAACTTCATGAAATGCAGTTACACTCGTGACATAGAGGCTCTGAGCTGTGACGAGGCGTTGGTAGACGCTTCTGCTCTGCTCGCTGAGGTAGGAGTCGGCCCGGAGGATTTGGCCAGAGCCATCAGAGCAGACATCGAGAAGAAAACAGGATGCTGTGCTTCAGTGGGGATGGGTGAGCCAGGGTTCTTCCTCTAGAATATTTTGTATATTTAGTTGTATTTAATCAAACTGTGATCTGTTCAGGGTCTAACATTCTTTTGGCTCGGCTGGCGACCCGTAAGGCCAAACCCAATGGGCAGTACTTCCTTAAATCTGAAGAAGTGGACGATTTTATCAGGGATCTACCAGTTACCAGTTTACCAGGTTAACGTTTCATCCGGCTCACGAGTACTAACCTGTTAGCATTTGTGAAGTAGTTAACAGTTGCTGTTTTCTAGGGGTTGGTCGTGCTATGGCTAAAAAACTTGCCGGTATGGAGGTGACGTCATGTGGGGACCTCCAGCACGTTACTCTGTCTCAGCTGCAGAAAAGGTTTGGACCGCGTACCGGACAAACCCTGTTCCGGTTCTGCAGGGGCTTGGACGACCGGCCTGTTCGCTTTGAGAAGGAGAGAAAATCGGTGTCGGCTGAGATGAACTACAACATTCGTTTCACCACGGTTGGTCCTGCTCTTCTGCTTTGCTCTTCGTTTCGTAACAGCCGTCATTTCTAAATGTGCAGCTTTAAAACTCACCAGGTTGATGAGACGGAAAGTTTCCTGACCAGTTTATCCACGGAAGTGCAACGGCGTTTACAAGAAGCGGGGCTACGCGGTCGGAGAGTCACGCTTAAGGTCATGGTTCGTAAAGCAGGAGCGCCGCTGGAGCCGGCTAAATATGGAGGCCACGGCATTTGTGATAATCTGGCAAAGTGAGAAAGATCTGCATCAGCCCGCCTGTGGGTTTTTGTGCTTTTCTTGACTCGTTTTACTTCTCACCAGGACTGTGATGCTCGCTCAGTCCACCGACAGCGGTCAGCTGATCGCCTCTGCCGTTATCAAGCTGTTCCATGCCATGAAGCTGCAGGTTCAGGACTTGAGAGGAGTTGGGATTCAGGTTCAGCTTCTTGAAGGAAATCAGTCTGTTGCACGGGACTCCCGGGTTCCTCAGTCGCACTCCATCAAAGACTTGCTGTTAGGGCCGGGTCCGAGTGCCAAACCTGGTAACAAAGGTTAGTTTGGTCTGTGATGTTTAGTTTTTGCCACCGTAGTCTAGAGTCCTGAATATGTTTTGGTTAATTGGTCCAAATCCTGCAGACGCTCTCCAGGATCAGCCTTCCCGTTCGTCCGCTCCCTCACGAGGCTCTCCACCAAATCTTCGGGCATCACCTGAGCCAGTTCCAGGAACAAGCAAAGACTTTCCAGGTTGCAGGCAAACACCAAAACATTCTCACTCACATCTCAACGTCAGTATCGAAGTCCCGTCGCCGTCGCAGGTAAAGAGGATCTGATGATGCAGAAGAACTGATCAGAAACAGATGTTTTCTCTCTCCTCCCTTTCTCTGTAGCTGCTATTTTATCTTCCAAAAAACATTATTTTTTACACTTTATTTTCTTTTGAAAGTTTCCCAAGGTGTCCATAATCTATCTCATAAGCTTCATATGTGTTTCTGAATACTTCTTAAGGTGGACCGTTCTGTCTTGGAGGCCCTTCCAGCAGAGCTGAGGGAGCAGGTGGAGCGGTCGTGGAGTAGGAGAGACGACAGACCAAATAACTGCCATCCAGCTGATCTGCAGCCCTCCTCACCTAATCCTCGTTCAACGTCCCCTCCTCATCCTGCACTTTACTCTCCACCCGCTGGAACGTTGCTTCTGCAGATTCCAAACCAGCCCGACAGTCCGGGAATTGTACTGGAACTACCAAACTTCTCACAGGTTCAAGCGCAGCTGTTTTGTGAACTAGACCCGGATAGAAGAACCGTATGCGTGAATAGTGACCTTAAACGGTCTTTAGCAGATTTCCTTTTTCTGACTGCAGGTTGATCCTGATGTTTTCGCTGCACTTCCCAAAGAGCTCCAGGAGGAGCTGAAGTCTGCTTACCACCGAGCTGCAAACCTCCCCCCCCAGGTGAATGCAGGTGAGTTGACTCCAGAACACCTTTGAGTTTTGCCTGCATGCTTTTTGTCATCCTGACCCACGTTGTTGGACCCTTTGGTTCAGCTGCAGTGGAGCAGAAGAATCCACTGTTGCAGCTAAAGCAGCCAGGGCCAGGAACCGGCGTCGGTCCGGCCAAGCGGCGCTACAAGAGGAAGAATGTAGTCAGTCCGGTCAAAAAAGGGACTTCGCCTGTAAAGAGGCAGCAGGGGACCCACAGTCCAACCAAAACCGCATCCCGTCCTGTAAGATCACAAGAACTAATGAATGTACCAAAGGTGAGTCTAATGTGAAAGATCAAGTTGGTTTTATTTGTTTTCTGTTTGAACTCATGCACGTTTCTCATTCTCAGACTGAAAATGAGCCCTCAACCTCAAAGCAGGACATCCCAGCACCTGTGACTGATCCGGTTCCTCGTCCTGTTCCTGCCCTGGCTGGAGCCTGTGAGCTGACAGATATTAAAACACTCCTGCGAGAATGGGTCACCACAACAACAGGTACAGATGTTTTAAGTGACGACTCGTGTATTTTTAAATAGCAAAAATAGGTTGTTTCATTTTTTTTATAAGGAGGTCTTGCTTTCAATTAGATCCAAAGGAGGAGGACATTCTGCACGTGGTGAAGTACTGCACTGATTTAGTTGAAGACAAAGATCTGGAGAGGTTGGATTTGGTGATAAAATGTATGAAAAGGTCAGTTCTGCTCAGTGTCGCCTTTTCTGTTCATCTTCTTGTTTTTAAATATGTTTTCTACATTTAGCGCTGAAATGTTTTCCTGCAGGCTCATGCAGCAGTCCGTGGAGTCCATCTGGAGCACGGCGTTTGACTTCATCCTGGACATCGTGCAGGTTGTAGTGCAGCAAGCGTATGGTAGCATCCTGAAGATAACGTAAAGACAACCTTCTGGGTGTGGTTGTTACACCACCTACTTTCCCCCCGTTTTGCAAACTCATCCATCCAACAAAGTGAGATTTAAATTTTTTATTAATTTGTTCTCAACTGTAGATAATGGCTTACAATAATCACATGATAAATACAGGCAGTGAGAGATAGAGCCATTACAACAAAATAAAACCATGCATTTTTGTACTTTTTTCATTTGCAAGCAATTCAATGTACAGGGCAATAAAGGTTCTCAGTGCTTTTTCACCATAGCCCAACTTTAAGGAAGACTTAGTATTTCTTTTCATATTTCTGTTTACTTTTATACAGGCTTTCATATTCTTGGTGATTTGCTAATGGAGTTCACTCCTTTTTGATGCACATATTAGTTGTAAAATACAGTTGATCTTGTTTAAATTTGAAACAACTATCAGTTAAAAAGTCTGTTTCTCTGGTAGCACTCCTCAGGCATCATGCATCAAAACAACCTCAGAAATAGTCAGACAAAAAGACAATATTCATTCGTTCTTTTGGTGCTCTAGCACCTACCTGTGAATTTTCTGCAGCTGCTGCATACAGCTGCATCTTTTTCCTCTTTCGAAAAAGTGCCAAACTTTGTTATAAAGTGTAAATAATGTTTTTAAAAGGTCTTTGTGAAGCGTTTTAAAGAGAGCTGTACGTGGAGGAATTCCCTCTTGTATTGTTTACGAATAGTGAATTCTTAGTAACCGTCTCTAAATTGTAACTTTTCTCACTTTATTAATGTTTCTAAGTGTTTAAACATGGAAATCAGAAGCTAGACAAAGTATTTCAGAAGAGGGTTGGCTGTTGATTCTATGTTGCACTCTTAATTTGAAAGGACATTGACGTCAATCTTGGCAATCAATCAGCCTATGCATTGTTTTTCACACTAACAATTCTGATAATTACTCAAAAGAATGTAAGATTATCAAACATTTGTATCAGGAGTAACTCCAGTGTTGCATCATGTCTTACTGGCTTCCTAACCTCATAGATAATGCTGGATTTGCAAAGGAACAGGTGATCTGATTTGTCACCCAGAGATCCATCTTGTGTAATTCACGGTCTGCTGTCATTTGCATGGTGCGTGGCTATTTTCATGTACATATTCTGAATTTAACTTTTACGTGATCAGTGCTCGTCAGACACAGATTTATGATGTCCATGGGGGATAATAGTGGTTAAACATTTTTAAAATAGCAGTAATCCGATATGCAAATCTGATCCGTCTGAATGTAATTTGGAATCTGTGACTTATCACTCTTTTTCAAGATGTTGCTTCTCTTCACTTGTCAGCCACAAGTAAAAAAATAAAAATAAAATAAAAAAAAAAGGCCAGGGTTAAATTCTCTGAATTGACTCGTGCCTGAAGACCTGAAGCTGTGAAATTGTTTGTACGTTTTCTAAACATTGATAATAAACTTTTTAAGAATTGCCTTAATGTCCATCTTTAATGTTCTTTGAAATGGCAAAAAAAGCATCATCTAATGTAAAAAAAAGCTACTTTGGTTATACTCCCAGGTTTCCATAAAACATTCATACCATCACTAGACACCTCATTATTTTACTCACACTGCTTATTTTTCACTATAGATAAACCCACCTGTTCTCATTTCACTCTGTTGTACTTACACACACCAACAGCTAGACTGTCAGTGGGGTTGTAAAATCTTTACAATTTGTAAAAGCTTTGTCAGTCAGATGTTTTGCAATGACCAAGATCAGGAATGACATAATGTAATGTTTGTTTCAAGTCAGTGGATTACAAGCAGCAAATACCAACATTTTCCTGTTGGATTATGTACAAAGTAATAGTTTCTGAGCCACACTAGTCCAGACTAGGCCACTGGAAGTCTTTGTTGTGTCCAGCTTCATCTGGGAAGGCTGCTCTGATGGCGTTCACCACACAAGATGGCAGAGGTTTGCAGGTGTGTCGCCCAGTGATGCCATTTGTCCATCGGATCGTCTGTCTATAAGCAACATAACGATACGGTCTGCAAAATGAAGAAGTGGAAGTGTCAGCAATGTTACAGAGTCTTTTATTTTTTAGTCTTTTATTGTTAGTAGGAAAATTTTAATGACTATTTTCAGTAGCATTTTGTCCAATATTGATGACAGTGATGCACTGTTGCTAAACTTCATACTTATGACATTAGTGGATGAATATGTTCTTACTCATTGAACTGCAGATGTAGGGGTCCATGTTGCTCCATACATGTTTGATAGGCTAGCATCAACACAAAAGGATTCAAGCAGCAGCCCTCAAATCCAGGATGGCCGGTTACACGGGAGATGTGGTACTGGTGGGTCCAGAATCAACAAGAGCTACCTGAATGGTTCCAGTTCCTGACAACAAATGCTGTGATTAATGCTGTCCATTGGCCCACACCGACACCTAATATGCAGTAAAAAAAAAAAAAAAAAGCAAATGAAATAAGAGAATGGTCATGACTGAATCTTGATAGAAAACTTTATCCCACAGAGCATTACATTATGGCCAATTACTGATATTCATACAGCACAATAAGTATGTTAAAATTTCAAATAAATTAAGTAAAGCTACAATAGGTCACTGTTTTAATTAAAGTGGAGACTTTTTGGGACATTAGATCTGCAACGTTTCATTTGTACAATCAGAATCCCAAACTCTTTGAAGAGGTTTGTGGAGGGATTATGAATAATGTCATCAGCCTAGAATCTTCTTTGCCAACAAACTTACATTACACTGGTGTCAGGAGTGGGATCCAGCAATCCAGAACCTGAAAATAGCACACCTCCCTCGTTGAGCTCAGCTGTAAACCAGCCCGTGAGCGCAGCGGCTCGACCGATTTTTATGCCTGAGAGTTTTTCCGGTGTTGGCCATGAATGGGCAGACTGGGCTGAACAATTTGAAATGGCAGCCGATGTAAATAATTGGGATGAGCCCCTTAGATTGAAGTTTATGTGTCTTCTTTTGTCTGACAAGGGTCGAGAGGTTTATAATGGCTTGTCGGGAGGTGTTAACGCTAATTATGCCTATGGGGTGCCTTTTGTAAAGTCAAACAGTCATAATCTAACAGCAATATATTTGGTTATTTAGCATATCATAAGAGAAAAAATTGGGAGTTCACTTTTTCGAAGTCATATTTTCACCATGTTATTCATACATTTATAAATGTTAGTTTCCAAATAAATATTTAGTTAGCAAGCTAAATATTTAATTTGTAGTTAAATATTTAATTTACAAACTAAATATTATCTCAATATTTAGTTTGTAAAATAAATATTTAATTCACTAACTAAATATTTAATTTACTAATTAAATATTTATTTTAGAACTAAATATTTAATTTGTAAATTAAATATTTATTTTCCGGAAAAAAAATTTAGATCCCAGCTAAATATTTATTTTGGAGCTAAACATTTAGTTTTCAAAATCAGTATTTGGGAAATAAATATTTAAGTCTGACCCGAAAATATAAAATATAGTGTGGAACATCGTGGAAAATAAATATTTAGCTGGTACTTAAACATTTAGCTAATATGCAAATTCGCTTGCCAATAAGCGGAAGTTGGTTACCAAAATAAAAGCTGGATCTCGCTAACCTCTTTATAAACTCTTGCTCCGAACCAGAACTTGTTTTATCTCCGGTTCTATTCTTTTTCAGCCAATACGTCGGACATGTTCAGAAGAATAGAACCAGAGATGAAACAAGTTCTGGTTCGGAGCAAAAGTTTATTAAGAAATTAGCGAGATCCAGCTTTTATTTTGGTAACCAACTTCCGCTTATTGGCAAGCGAATTTCTATATTAGCTAAATGTTTAAGTACCAGCTAAATATTTATTTTCCACAACGTTATTTAGCTCCACACTATATTTTATATTTTTTGATTCAGACTTAAATATTTATTTCCCAAATACTGATTTTGCAAACTAAATGTTTAGCTCCAAAATAAACAGTTATTTTTATTTATTTATTTTTTTACCGTGTCCTGTCTGGCTGTGAAGCAAGCAGAATTGATGTCTGAATGCTGGTAACAAGCCTTACAGATTTATTCTCAGGTGGAGCATCAAAGCGTCTGCTTTAAATGTCACGCCTGATACTTCAAATTTCATTGTTATTGTTTTTGAATGCTTTGTAATTCCGACCAGACACGGAGACAGAGGTGAAAGAAAAAGGAAAAGACAAATGGTGGGAAGAGAGAGAGGGGGGGGGGGGGGGGGGGTCCACAAAAATAAACAATAATGAACAAGAGTTTGCTTCTAGACCTGCAGAAGGAGAAGAGCAGAAAAAATGGGACACACAACAATACATCAGGAGCAAGCTGTCACTGCGTCAACGTGATGATGAAATATAAAATCAACATTGTTTAACTGAACAATCACACAATAATAAATCATAGTGCATTTAGTGGCAACGACAGCCTTAAGACAAGTGTTGAACATGCCCAAGCCCATAGTTTTGAGAGCACCATGTGAGCACCTGTGTGTGTACACGCGCTTGTTTATGTAAGGTTTCTCTATAGGAGCGTCCAACAGAGAGTGTGAGGGACCACAGATCTGCCCCCAAAGATGCGTAGGAGACGGGGGGAACTTCCAAGTCCCAGAGATCCAGGCGCTGCCCCAGAACACAGGAACCCCAAGGGGACTGCAACCAGAAAGGCCCCCGCCCCCCTCGAGAGGTGCAGAGGATCGCCCCGGGGGGCCACAACCAGCAGCCGGCAGAGTCCCGGGAGATATCAGCGGCAAGCCCACAGGCCCGCCCACCACCTCCCACCCCCTAGCCAGCCGAGCCCGGGACCCAGGGGCGACCACCCCCGTCGGGGACCCAGCAGAGCCCAGGGACTCAGACCCCACCAGGCAGCCACCGGGACTGACCAGGCAGATGCCAAAATCTTAAACCCCCTGACCCGGTTGCCACGAACACTCAGGCAGACCAAGGCACCACACCCCACACCAGGTGTGGCAGAGGGAGGGGAGACGAAGATCTATATCATCAAAGGAGGTCCCAGGAGAGGTGAGGAGTCAAAGGCCCCACCTGACATATACAGTCATACACAAACACAGTCACACACTCCCTCCCTCATGCTCACAAATACACATACAACCAAAGACTTACAAAAATGCACGCCGGACACCCACTCATCCTCCCCATACACACCCTATTCACTCTGGTCCCGGTACTGCTGGACACTGGGTACAACCATCACCGGTTACCAGAGTTTGACCCTTTCTGCTGGGGTGCTGATGAGCAGGCTCCCCCGCACAACGACGAGCACAGCAACCCACCACCCCAGACCCCAACCAGACGGCCAGATCTCCCTCCTAGTCTCCAGCCCCAGGAAGCCAAGCAACAACAGAGGTGTGCTAAGACCCCCTAGTCTCCCTCTGCCTGCTCCATTATAGTGTTGTGTGTTGATGAGGTGTATTGCATGGCTGTGGTGAGCGGGCAGTGCAGGCGTTGTCTTGCCTATGCCAGCGGATGCCACCGCACCACCCCACTTGCACCCACAGCCCTCAGTGTCTAAGTGCAGTTTAAAATTGGAAGTGGGCACCGGCACTCGGGAGGAGGCTGAGAAATCCCCCTGCCAAGTGCCGTTGAATGTGCTCACTCCCAAGGCCCTAAGTGTGTGTTTGCGTGGAATGTCGTCGGTGGAAGTGTATAAGGTGCAAATAAAATTGGGGAGCAGGTTGCCACAGGAATGCAGAAATGGGGTCCATACTGGCACTCCCTGACTTGTCCACCCCCAAGGTCCTATGTGCATGTTTGTGTGATCATGTGAGGGAGCAGGAGGAGAGAAATATGCAGGGATGAGGAGGAATGGCTGGTTGGCTTAGCCCTCCAGGGAGCCAGCTCCCCCACTGGTCCCAATAGGCACCTCTGATGTCAAATTGCCACCAAGGGCGTGGAGACCCCAGCCCATCCTGCCAGGGCCCAAAGCAGCAGCATTACAGAGCCTCACGGAGTCCGAGGGCACCACCCCAGCCCCACCCCAGCAGAATATCTATGCCCATCCCTGCATTTGCACAACTTCCAGAATATATAAGACATAGGACATCCAGGTAAGGTTGGGTCCTCCCCCTCCTGGACCTCCCCCTCCCCTGTGATGGGACAGCAGAGGAGCCAAGGTCTACCCGAGGCCCCTGAACCCGGACCAGGCACTGCTGCATGTTCCTGCCTTCTTCCCGGCAGCATACATGTCAGGACCCGACCCCCAAGGCCCCGTCCAAAACCCCACACGGGGCATGCCACCCCCACGCCCCGAGCCCCCAGGCCCCCACCCAGACCTGCCCAGGGGCAATGCAGCTGCCAGGCAGTGACCCATGACCGCCGCCAAGACCTCCAAGGGGCCCCACTCACAACCTCCAATAGTCCACCCCCCGAGGCAACCCAAGCACCTCCAGAGGGGGGCAATGGCTCCCCAGTCCCAGACACCCCCCAGTGAACCCACCTCCAGGGAACATCCGGACACTCCAAACTCAGACCCTCCACCCCCTCCACCCACATCATCCCACAGGACAACATCAATGGTCCCCCATCATCGCTATGTGATGGAACCGATCAAGTGAGCCCAGAGAGATTGATTTGAAGTGGAAGCAGAGGCTGAATCAAGTGTAATATGATCTAACAAAAGATTTCTATACTGGTTAATACAGAGAGTTTCGCTATTTTTCCAATTCAAGAGGATAGTTTTCTTAGCGATGCATATGGCAGTCAGAACCACGTGAACCAAAGATGTTTCAATCGGGACATCGTCCAGGTTTCCCAGTAAACAAAGAGAGGGGGAAGTTGGGATATGACATTTCAGACATTTTGACAGATCCTCACATACTCTACCCCAAAATTCCTGGACAGGTGGGCAGGACCACAGTGCATGAATGTAATTGTCAGGAATGTTGTTTGTGCAGTGTGTACAGGTGTCAGACGACACAAACCCCATCTTGAACATCCGATGACCTGTATAGTGTACTCTGTATAGAATTTTGTACTGAATTAATTGTAAATTGGGGTGTCTGAGCATTTTAAAAGTTTTTAAACAAGTTTGGGACCAGAAGTTCTGATCAAAGCTAACTGATAGATCCACCTCCCATTTTTCAATAGGGATTGCAATTTTATCGTCTATTTTGGACGGTGTCTTATATACTTTAGACAGTAGTTTGGGGGGTTGAGATTACAGAGGTCAAATACCCTTGGTGGTGTTTGTAATTCTATTTTATTGAGCTTAAATTTTTTGCTTGACTACAGATTTAATTTGGTGATATTCTAAAAAGCTATTCTTATCCATTCTAAATTGGGAGACTATTCGATTACATGGGATGAAGTCCAATCCTTCACGTATGTGTTCCAGGTGAAGGATTCCTTTATTTTTCCAGTCCGGAAGGTTCATCATCTGGTTATTTTGCAGAATGTCAGGATTATTCCAGATAGGTGTGCGTCTGCATGGTACTAGTGAATACTCTGTCATTTTTAGATACTCCCACCATGCTGTCAGAGAGGTGCTGATACTAATACTTTTGAAGCTTTCATGTTTTCTTATGCTTGAGCTAATAAATGGTAAGTCTGAAAGCTCCATCGTATTGCAAAGTATCAGTTCTATATCTACCAGGACTCATCTAATGGGTTATCTTGCAACCATCTTGGTATACAGTGGGGCAAAAAAGTCAATTACTAAATTCCTTTGGCAGGATAAACCTCCATGAATTAGCTTAAAAACGCTTCAGAAGACCAAAGACAGCGGAGGACTGGATCTACCCAACTTTTATTATTATTTCTTAGCCAACGGGCTGCAATATACAGTGGGACAAAAACGTATTTAGTCAGCCACCGATTGTGCAAGTTCTCCCACTTAAAATGATGACAGAGGTCAGTAATTTTCATCATAGGTACACTTCAACTGTGAGAGACAGAATGTGAAAAAAATCCATGAATTCACATGGCAGGATTTTTAAAGAATTTATTTGTAAATCAGGGTGGAAAATAAGTATTTGGTCAATAACAAAAAATCAACTCAATACTTTGTAACGTAACCTTTGCTGGCAATAACAGAGGTCAAACGATTACTATAGGTCTTTACCAGGTTTGCACACACAGTAGCTGGTATTTTGGCCCATTCCTCCATGCAGATCTTCTCGAGAGCAGTGATGTTTTGGGGCTGTCGCCGAGCAACACGGACTTTCAACTCCCTCCACCGATTTTCTATGGGGTTGAGGTCTGGAGACTGGCTAGGCCACTCCAGGACTTTCAAATGCTTCTTACGGAGCCACTCCTTTGTTGCCCGGGCGGTGTGTTTGGGATCATTGTCGTGTTGGAAGACCCAGCCACGTTTCATCTTCAAAGCTCTCACTGATGGAAGGAGGTTTTGGCTCAGAATCTCACGATACATAGCCCCATTCATTCTGTCCTTAACACGGATCAGTCGTCCTGTCCCCTTAGCAGAAAAACAGCCCTAAAGCATGATGTTCCCACCCCCATGCTTCACAGTAGGTATGGTGTTCTTGGGATGCAACTCAGTATTCTTCTTCCTCCAAACACGACGAGTTGAGTTTATACCAAAAAGTTCAACTTTGGTTTCATCTGACCACATGACATTCTCCCAATCCTCTGTTGTATCATCCATGTGCTCTCTGGCAAACCAGACGGGCCTGGACATGCACTGGCTTCAGCAGCGGAACATGTCTGGCACTGCAGGATTTGATTCCCTGCCGTTGTAGTGTGTTACTGATGGTGACCTTTGTTACAGTGGTCCCAGCTCTCTGCAGGTCATTCACCAGGTCCCCCCGTGTGCTTCTGGGATTCTTGCTCACCGTTCTCATGATCATTTTGACCCCACGGGATGAGATCTTGCGTGGAACCCCAGATCGAGGGAGATTATCAGTGGTCTTGTATGTCTTCCATTTTCTGATAATTGCTCCCACAGTTGATTTTTTTCACACCAAGCTGTTTGCCTATTGTAGATTCACTCTTCCCAGTCTAGTGCAGGTCTACAATTCTTTTCCTGGTGTCCTTCGAAAGCTCTTTGGTATTGGCCATAGTGGAGTTTGGAGTCTGACTGTTTGAGGCTGTGGACAGGTGTCTTTTATACAGATAATGAGTTCAAACAGGTGCCATTAATACAGGTAAAAAGTGGAGGACAGAAAAGCTTCTTAAAGAAGACGTTACAGGTTTGTGAGAGCCAGAGATTTTCCTTGTTTGAAGTGACCAAATACTTATTTTCCACCCTGATTAACAAATAAATTCTTTAAAAATCCTGCCATGTGAATTCATGTATTTATTTTCACATTCTGTCTCTCACAGTTGAAGTGTACCTATGATGTAAATTACTGACCTCTATCATCATTTTAAGTGGGAGAACTTGCACAATCGGTGGCTGACTAAATACGTTTTTGTCCCACTGTATATTGCAGCCCGTTGGCTAAGAAATAATAATAAAAGTTGGGTAGATCCAGTCCTCCGCTGTCTTTGGTCTTCTGAAGCGTTTTTAAGCTAATTCGTGGAGGTTTATCCTGCCAAAGGAATTTAGTAATTGAGGAGTCCAGAGATTTAAACCATTCAGCTGGTGGTTTGTTTGGGATCATCGAGAATAAAGTCATTTATTCTGGGTAAGACCATCATTTTAATTGTAGCAACCCTCCCCATGAGTGATATCGGTAAGGATTTCCATCTTGCAAGATCATCTTCCACATTCTTTAAAAGTGGGATGTAGTTTAGTTTGGTTAGATCTGCCAGCTTGGGAGAGACATTAATTCCCAGGTATGTGATATTCCCTGACTCCAATTGTGTATTAAGCAAATTGACAAAAGAGAAATTAATTGGTAGAACTGTGGATTATAACCAGTTTAACCAGTCTAGTTCAGCTTTCAAACTTACGGCACCATTGTGCGCATGCGCAGAAGGCCTGCGTCACGTCATCAAATAGAACGCACACGTCACAAAGAGTATTTAATGACCTCATACAGATTCAGTAGTGATGGGATTTATGGCTCTTTCATGGGAGCCGTTCATTAGTCAGTCATTTACCTCAAAGAGCCGTTCAAAAGAGCCCTAACCCTAACCCTCCTTCAACACATATGGAAAAATGGGGCTTTGTGATGGAGAAGATGCTAACTTGGAATAAAATTAAGTTTTTATTCTAGCAATGACCTTTCTGCATGACGTTAGCGTGTTCTCCCTCGTGTAAGCATGGGTTTTCTCCTGGTGCTCAGGTTCCCCCCAAACACATTAGGTTAATTGGTAACCCTAAAATGTCTCTGGCTGTGAGTTAGTTAATTAGCCTGGCAAGCCAGACTAAATAAATGTATTATTTAGTCTGGCCATGCTCCATTGACGGCTCTCGGTTGTGGGGCGGGTTCTACCGTTGTCTTTCAAATGATCTCCGCATTCCACTGGACAAAGAATGTGACATACTCTTGTTTCACTCTGTTGCATCATCCCACCCACCAGGCACATAGAGTGCCCTTATTGGCCCACAAAGCGGATAAAGCTCTGTGATTTGTTCACTAAGCAGATAGAGCACTATGATTGGCCCACCATTATGGACCAATCACAGCTCTTTTTGTGTTTGAAACCCCTCTAGAGAGCTGTGATTGGCTAGCCAGAGTCCTGGTAGGAGCTGCTGAGGTTCCAATGGAGCATGCCTAGACCAAACTTTGCAAAGCAAGAATTTGGTCTAGTTCACTAGGCTATTAGTTAATATGTAACCCCCCTTAAAGCACAGCACACACACACACACACACACACACACACACACACACACACACACACACACACACACACACACACACACACACACACACACACACACACACACACACACACACACACACACACACACACACACACCAGTGACCCTAAACTGTCTCTGGCTGTGAATTAGTTAATAATTAATCTAAGATGTAACCCCCCTTAAAGCACACACACACACACACACACACACACACACACACCAGTGACCCTAAACTGTCTCTGGCTGTGAATTAGTTAATAATTAATCTAAGATGTAACCCCCCTTAAAGCACACACACACACACACACACACACACACACACACACACACACACACACACACACACACACACACACACACACACCAGTGACCCTAAACTGTCTCTGGCTGTGAATTAGTTAATAATTAATCTAAGATGTAACCCCCCTTAAAGCACACACACACACACACACACACACACACACACACACACACACCAGTGACCCTAAACTGTCTCTGGCTGTGAATTAGTTAATAATTAATCTAAGATGTAACCCCCTTTAAAGCACACACACACACACACACACACACACACACACACACACACACACACACACACACACACACACACAATTTTAGTCGACTAAGTGAGTTTGGTTGGTCACGGACACCAGATTGAGAACTGCTATTGTATAATAATTCTCTGGACGCCCCTCTTGCTGAAACATTGTAATTAGTCAGAGGGGCTTTGTGTACCAGCTGAGGTAAATAGTTTTATCTTTTAAAATCCATCTTTTTATTCTGCACCCGTCCAGCTCTGTGTTACAGGCTCTGAGGTGTGACCGGACAGGGTCATTATGTTTTGTCTCTCTTTGGGGCCTGGGTGTCTATCATGTTGACCTCTAAAGCGGTATGTTTTATAATTCTCCATCAAACGTCCTTCTGGATACAGAGTCACTAACTGACCCGATGTAAATATTTCAACCTTCCCAGCTCTCTAGGACTGGTTAAGCTGGTCTCCATGTTTCTGCTGCAAGTGGCAGAGCTAATAAGATCTTACGAACATCTTTCATAAACGTAGATGATTCCATTTTCATACATGTCCTTCTTTCCGTTGGGCTTTGTGACTGAAATGCTCGTGTCGTTGGCTTTTATAAACTGGTTTCCATAATTCACATACGTGTAAAAGTGGGCACTACCAAAGAACAGCTGTTTGTGGCAGATGACAGAAGCTAAATTGTACTTCTGTGCTCCAGTCTGCTGAGGGATTTCTATGGTTGCATCAGGTTTAACTGAGTCTCTGCCCGAAAAACCTCTGGGCAGATATAAAACCATCAAATCAGGGGAATTAAGGTAACTGCTGCAGGTCATTTTTGATTGGCAGGAGCTGCAGGTCTTCACAGCGGCGTTGTCTAATATCATTCGATCCAGAAGGGCTTTGGTGGAGTCGTTTGGCTGTGTTGTAAACATGAAAGCCAAGTTTCCCACGCTGTTTGTGTCTGTGGAGTCCTGTCCACAGTTGTTGCAGTGGCGCACGTGACTCACCTCCAGAGATGACTGAACGCCACAATCCTCGAGCCAGTTCAGGACAGGGTTCAGAAAATCAGCGATGTCATTCTGTTCTGCCAGCTTTAATGATGGGATTTTCCAGCTAATGTCCTTCAGAACTGGTAGGATTTCTCCTGGGGAGAAATATCTCCCTGGATTATTCACAACTTTGAGGAAAAATTCAGAAAACGAGGGAACTGGTGATGGCATCAGATCTTCTCGGATGCAGCCACTGAGAGCTGTTTTGACACTTCGCAGGTTTGCAATCGCCTGTACCGAAGAATTCATCCAGCAGTTATTTTTCCAGTTTGATAACTGGCAGAAGTTTTTCTTTGGACTGTGAAAATAACTTTTAACTGGTTTTTCCTCCTGTTTTGTGACACCAGCAACGTTTTTCACCAGTCGACGTCCTTTAATTGGTGTGGGAGATTTGATTTTAGTTTCCGTCTTCGTTTTCTCTCTCTTCTCATTTGATTGGACTGAAACTTTTTGTTTCTTTGTGGCCTGTCTTGAATTTCCAAAGGCTCTGTTTTTATCAGATGTTGCCACGATTTCTAACAGCCTCCCTGGTAACAAAGCAGGAACCTGCTTTTGCTCTGAAACGGTCTGATTTTGGACACCAGAATCTTTTTCAGACGCTGGTTTTCTAACAGAAATTAAACCTGGTTCAGCTTTGGTGGGAATTTCTTCAATTTTAGCTGCTGGTTTTGTATTTCTCATCAAAACTGGATCAGTTGTGACATTTCTCATGACAGGAGATTCGGTTTGAGGGGAATTATGAAGTGAGAATTTCTCATTCTGTGTGCAAATGGGACTTTTCTCTGACCCTGTGACCCACTCCATCGATTGGACGTTATCTTCTTTCTTGTTCTGCAGCATTTTGGTCAAATTTATGATAACGCGTTGACACTTCTCTAAATCCTGCTTAAGTTTTCCTGTTTCAGATTGGGCTGAGACCGTCCTGTTTTCAGCAGCAGCTAGAGACATCTTTAGTTGAATGTTTTGTTCCTTTTGTTCTATTAGGGCTTTAGCCAGACAAACAATGGTGAACTGATTATCTTCCAAATCTTTCTTCGTCTTATCCATAGCTGTGGAAGAATATTCTACATTACAGGTTAGACTGTCCACCATCCTTTTATCCTCCACTGGTTTAGGGGGCGTCTCTGTAACGTTCTCTTTGAATTCATCCGCTGTCAAATTATTTCGGATGGGAACTTGTTTTGTCGTCTTTTTCAGTTTTTTCTTGATAAAATTAATACCATTAGCAAAATGTGACGTGTTAAATCCAAAACGCATGTTTGTAGTTAATATTTGTTGAGAGAAAAGTGAAAATGAAAAGCTAAACCTTTGTAGATCCGTGTGTCTCTGCAGAGATGTGCTTGCTCTATGACGTCAGAAGTCAAATGAGCAAAGCGCGGAGATGACGTATTAGTTAGGTTCTAGCCAGCACATCTGCGTGATCAAAGGTCTGTTGTTACCATGGAAACTAAGCACGTGCTTTTGTTTATAATGAAGCTTCATACACGCAGTAGCACACTTCCTTGCACAGTTAAAAAAAAACGTCTGTGCACAATGAAATTCCTATTTGGCACGATGCCCAAGTACTTCATACATATGAGCACAAAATTCGTACATAGAAAAATAAACATACTTGCAATAAACATTCGTAAAACGAATAAACAAACAAAAAAACACTATATAGTAGCCTAATACAAATGTTATATATATATATATATATATATAAAATGTTTATGGGTGTGGCGTGTTCTCTGTGTTCTCAGCAGTTCTGAGACGTTTTTCCAAACAGGACACCGTAGCTCATAGGATTTTGCTGAATTGAACGCGTCCTTTGGAATCATGGGATGTTCGAGGAAGATCCCGCCTTTCTCGCCTCTGATTGGCTAGAAGAGCTCTACTACGATTGGCTACTTTTGTCCCCCTCATATTTATTTCACTCAATAAAAAATAATACAACAAATAAATAGGATAAACATGTGTGCCTTACCTGGGTATGAAATATAATAAAACTGCCCTATTTTGCCCAGCTGTGTGCAGCAGGTCTGTTTCTCTTCTAGAATAATGAAAACTGCTGAAAAATAAATCTAAATCTGCTTTGAATAACATTTCAATTAATTGCTACGGATTTAATGAGATGCTGCGAGATCTGCTGTAGCAGCCTTAACCTATTAAAGTGTAGACATAAGACAACCTAATAATTAAATTATAAAATAACCCCAGTAGGGCCAACAGATATAAAGTTAGTCTAACAGTGTGATCAAATGTAACAGGATTTATTAATAACTGACATTTTTCAGTTCTTTTATTTAAAAAAACTGGACTTGTAGCAAAACAGGACAGAAAGGTTATAGCGACGAGTTCACATTTTCTTCACAAAACTCATCAAGATCTGGCTGTAAACATAAAACCCTGCAGTGAGAGAAGACGACTTCATGGCTGACCGCTGTTTGTTATCTACTCGATGCCTCATTATACTCTGTTAGTTTTCTGCTTTAGTTTTGGTCTGCTTAATTCCTGTTACCCTATTTTTTGTAATTCTTTGTAATTCATGGTTAGCCTTCTTCGTCTTCGTCTTCGTCTTCCTCCGCTTATCCGGGTCCGGGTCGCGGGGGCAGCATACCAATTAGGGAGCTCCAGGCCGTCCTCTCCCCGGCCTTGTCCACCAGCTCCTCCGGCAGGACCCCAAGGCGTTCCCGGACCAGATTGGAGATGTAACCTCTCCAACGTGTCCTGGGTCGACCCGGGGGCCTCCTGCCAGCAGGACATGCCCGAAACACCTCCCCGGGGAGGCGTCCAGGAGGCAACCTGATCAGATGCCCAAACCACCTCAACTGGCTCCTTTCGATCCGGAGGAGCAGCGGTTCTACTCCGAGTCCCTCCCGAATGTCCGAGCTCCTCACCCTATCTCTAAGGCTGAGCCCGGCCACCCTACGGAGGAAACTCATTTCGGCCGCTTGTATCCGCGATCTCGTTCTTTCGGTCATTACCCAAAGCTCATGACCATAGGTGAGGATTGGGACGTAGATCGACCGGTAAATCGAGAGCCTGGCTTTCTGGCTCAGCTCCCTCTTCCCCACGACAGATCGGCTCAGCGTCCGCATCACTGCAGACGCCGAACCAATCCGCCTGTCGATCTCCCGATCCCTCCTACCCTCACTCGTGAACAAGACCCCGAGATACTTAAACTCCTCCACTTGAGGTAGGACCTCTCCCCCGACCCGGAGGTGGCAAGCCACCCTTTTCCGGTCGAGAACCATGGTCTCAGATTTGGAGGTGCTGATCCTCATCCCAGCCGCTTCACATTCGGCCGCGAACCTACCCAGCAAGAGCTGAAGGTCAGAGCTGGATGAAGCTAGGAGGACCACATCATCCGCAAAAAGCAGAGACGAGATTCTCCTGCCACCAAACTCGACACACTCCACACCACGGCTGCGTCTAGAAATTCTGTCCATAAAAGTGATGAACAGAACCGGTGACAAAGGGCAGCCCTGGCGGAGTCCAACCCTCACTGGGAACAGGTCCGACTTACTACCGGCTATGCGGACCAAACTCACGCTCCTCTGGTAAAGGGACTGAATGGCCCTTAACAGAAAGCCACCCACCCCATACTCCTGGAGCGTCCCCCACAGGGTGCCCCTGGGGACACGGTCATAAGCCTTCTCCAAATCCACAAAGCACATGTGGATTGGTTGGGCAAACTCCCATGCCCCCTCCATCACCCTTGCAAGGGTATAGAGCTGGTCCACAGTTCCACGGCCAGGACGAAAACCACATTGCTCCTCCTCTATCTGAGATTCAACTATCGATCGGACCCTCCTCTCCAGTACCTTGGCGTAGACCTTTCCAGGGAGGCTGAGGAGTGTGATCCCCCTATAGTTGGAACACACCCTCAGGTCACCCTTCTTAAAGATGGGGACCACCACCCCGGTCTGCCACTCCCTAGGAACTGCCCCCGATGACCACGCAATGTTGTAGAGACGTGTCAACCATGACAGCCCTACAACATCCATAGCCTTGAGATACCCAGGACGAACCTCATCCGCCCCCGGGGCTCCGCCGCTGTGTAGTTGTTTGACTACCTCAGCAACTTCTGCCCCCGAGATCGGACAGTCCATCCCCAGGCCTCCCAGCTCTGGTTCCTCCTCGGAATGCGCATTGGTGGGATTGAGGAGCTCCTCAAAGTATTCCTTCCACCGTCCGACTATAGCCTCAGTTGACGTCAGCAGCTCCCCATCCCCACTGTAAACAGTGTGAGCGAGTTGCTGCCTTCCTCTCCTGAGGCGCCGGACAGTTTGCCAGAACCTCTTTGGAGCCGATCGATAGTCTTTCTCCATGGCCTCACCAAACTCCTCCCACGCCCGAGATTTTGCCTCGGCAACTGCCACTGCTGCACCCCGCTTGGCTATCCGGTACCTGTCTGCTGCCTCCGGAGACCCACAGACCAGCCACGCCCTGTAGGCCTCCTTCTTCAGCCTGACGGCTCCCCGAACCTCTGGTGTCCACCAGCGGGTACGGGGGTTGCCACCACGACTGGCACCGGCCACCTTACGACCACAGCTAGCAACAGCCGCCTCGACAATCGCAGAGTGGAACAAGGCCCACTCGGACTCAATGTCCCCCACTGCTCTCGGGACGTGGTCAAAGCTCTGCCGGAGGTGGGAGTTGAAGACCGTCTTGACAGGTTCTTCTGCCAGGCGTTCCCAGCAGACCCTCACTATGCGTTTGGGTCTGCCAGGTCTACGCGGCATGTTCCCTTGCCATCTGATCCAACTCACCACCAGGTGGTGATCAGTTGACAGCTCCGCCCCTCTCTTCACTCGGGTGTCCAAAACATACGGCCGCAGGTCAGATGATACGACTACAAAATCTATCATCGACCTGTGACCTAGGCTGCCCTGGTACCAAGTGTACCGGTGGGCATCCTTATGTTCGAACATGGTGTTCGTTATGGCCAAACTGCGGCTTGCACAGAAGTCCAATAACAAAACACCGCTCGAGTTCAGATTAGGTGGGCCGTTCCTCCCAATCACACCCCTCCAGGTCAAGCTGTCATTGCCCACGTGAGCATTGAAGTCCCCCAGCAGGACAATGGAGTCCCCTGATGGAGCACTATCTAGCACTCGTCCCAGGGACTCCAAAAAGGGTGGGTACTCTGAACTGATATTTGGCCCATAAGCACAAACAACAGTCAGGGCCCGTTCCCCGACCCGAAGGCGCAAGGAAGCTACCCTCTTGTCCCCTGGGGTAAACCCCAACACACAGGCAGAGAGTCTCGGGGCTAACAAAAAGCCAACCCCAGCCCTCCGCCTCTCACCCGGAGCAACTCCAGCAAAGTAGAGTGTCCAACCCCTCTCCAGGTCTCGGGTTCCAGAGCCAATGCAATGTGTTGAGGTGAGTCTGACTATATCTAGCCGGTACCGCTCAACCTCTGCCACAAGCTCCGGCTCCTTCCCCGCCAGCGAGGTGACGTTCCATGTCCCAAAAACTAGTTTTCTTGTCCGGGGATTGGACCGCCAAGGCTCCCGCCTTGGTCTGCCACCCGATTTGCATTGCACCGGACCCTTCATGTTCCTCCTGCGGGTGGTGGGTCCACAGTTGGACGAGCCCATGTATCCGGTTCGGGCTGGGCCCGGCCGGGCCCCATGGGCGAAAGCCCGGCCACCAGGCGCTCGCTCACGGGCCCCAACCCCAGGCTTGGCTCCAGGGTGGGACCCCGGTAACCCTCCGGGCCGGGTACTCCGACTCTTCGTTTTAACCGCCATGAAAGATCCTTCGAACCGTTCTTTGTCTCACCCTTCACCTAAGACCAATTTGTCATGGGAGACCCTACCAGGGGCACTAAGTGCCCCAGACAACAAAGCTCCTAGGATCATTAGGGCACTCAAACTCCTCTACCACGATAAGGTGACGGTTCAAGGAGGAGGGTTAGCCTTCTTAGCCTTCTTACCAACTCAAAGCATTGACATTCTGTAAGTTTTGTGGTTCATTATACCAGGTTTTACTGCCTTAGTGTTTGTCTCCTTGCATCATGTATGTATGTATGTGTCCTTTACTTTTACAGGGACTGTACAACAAAACATTTCCACCATAAGCAACAGATGCAGTATAAATAAGACTTCTAGCCTGTGGCTAATTTACAGCCCTTGTCCCTGGTTAGGCATTTATATCCAAGCAGAATTAAAATAACAGATATATATAAAGCTATATAAAGATGTATAAATCAATCAAAGCTTGATTGATTGATTGATTGATTGATTGATTGATTGATTGATTGATTGATTGATTGATTGATTGATTGATTGATATAAATACAGTGTGGTAGCAAGTTACACTAATAAAATACATAAAACGACATAAAATATCTAAATCATGTTTTCACCTACTTAGTAATTCCTGGCTGACCACATTTACACCTAACTAAAATAAACACAACACGTTTGTTTTTATTCCCATCCTTTATGAGATGGGATTGGGCCAGCATTTAGAAAAAGGAAGATGGGGCGTTGCTGCCATCTAGTGTCTAAAAGTCGGCACTACACGTTTGTTCATTTCAGTCACTTTTTAGAGAATATTTAGCCTCTTTATCTTAATAAAGCCTTAAAATGTTCTGTTTTGTAGCTATCTGCTAATAGCTCCAGCTGTAGCTCGTTGATTTAATCTTGAACACATAATTAAAATAGC
Organism: Nothobranchius furzeri; assembly: GCF_043380555.1. Taxonomy (NCBI): domain Eukaryota; kingdom Metazoa; phylum Chordata; class Actinopteri; order Cyprinodontiformes; family Nothobranchiidae; genus Nothobranchius; species Nothobranchius furzeri. The sequence continues at coordinate 26,350,146 of NC_091754.1, read as the reverse complement.
TTTGCTAAGTTTTAGTAGTTAGTGTCTGTGAGTGAAGACTTTCAGACTCTCTCATTATGCTGTTAACACCAATTTAAAACCTGCAGTAATCTTCAGTGGTATAATTTATTTTTCAGGAATCCACAGATGTGCTGCTGAGTTTTATATTGTTTAACTTTATGAACGCTACCTGTAATAACAGTTTTGATCCAGCAGAGGGTGGAAAAAAAATCCTTACTCACCAAGTGCAACAGGGAGGTGTTTCCCATTAGGTCTTGTGCATTTCAGAAACACGCCAGCAGTCAAATGTGTGATGGTTTAAGGCTGCAGTCTGCCAGAAATCCTGAAGGAGAATGTCTGACCTTTGACCTTAAGCAGGCTGGACAAAGTAAATGTATAGTTTGTTTTGAAAACCTACTTATTTTAGGCAAGAATAAACACCAATAAATCGACAGAAAACATAAAAATATTCCGTCTTTTAGTTATTTTTAAAACACAGAGAGGTTTTATTTACCTGCAACGTTTTGTTTGCGGCTGCAAACTTCGAAGATGGAATTAGAATTTCAACACAGCAAGAACACACCAAAGATACATAAAAATATGATGTTATTTAACCTGTACTTCTCAGCCATTCAAACAAATAGAAAATAAAACAGTAGCAGCCATTCTGGAATGTGCAGCTCATTAAAATATCTATAAATTCCCTTCAGTTTGTTTAATTCCCCAAATCTAAGCCCACCAGCAGGTACATCCATCGCATTAGTCAACACTAAAAACACCACAGATATACTGCAAGTCCAAGTCCCCCAACACTGGAGAAGCTCGCCTTTGATATATTACAACACTCTCAATACAGTGGTGTGAAAAACTATTTGCCCCCTTCCTGATTTCTTATTCTTTTGCATGTTTGTCACACAAAATGTTTCTGATCATCAAACACATTTAACCATTAGTCAAAGATAACACAAGTAAACACAAAATGCAGTTTTGAAATTATGGTTTTTATTATTTAGGGAGAGAACAAAATCCAAACCTACATTGCCCTGTGTAATTGCCCCCTGAACCTAATAACTGGTTGGGCCTCCCTTAGCAGCAATAACTGCAATCAAGTGTTTGCGATAACTTGCTACGAGTCTTTTACAGCGCTCTGGAGGAATTTTAGCCCACTCATCTTTGCAGAATTGTTGTAATTCAGCTTTATTTGAGGGTTTTCTAGCATGAACCACCTTTTTAAGGTCATGCCATAGCATCTCAATAGGATTCAGGTCAGGACTTTGACTAGGCCCCTCCAAAGGCTTCATTTTGTTGTTCTTCAGCCATTCAGAGGTGGATTGGCAGGTGTGTTTTGGGTCATTGTCCTGCTGCAGCACCCAAGATCGCTTCAGCTTTAGTTGACGAACAGATGGCCGGACATTCTCCTTCAGGATGTTTTGGTAGACAGTAGAATTCATCGTTCCATTTATCACAGCAAGATTAGTGGAGAAAAGTTTGAAAAAGTGGCCGGTGACTGCGGCTAAGCCAAGCACAGGCGCCATCTTGTTACCGACCGGAGAGTCAGCCGTCAGCAGTGACGGACGTAGGAGGAACGCTACTCAACACTGTGCGCCCTCACGGACAATGGAGGAACATGTTGCTCCCAATACTGCCCCCAGGCTTCACTTCGTTCAAAGGAGCCAGTCTTTTGAATGGCTCTTTGAACGACTCTTTTAAACGAACGACTAAAGAACGGTTCCCATGAAAGAGCCATAAATCCCATCACTAGTGATAATAGTATCGCAGCTGTTGAACCAGGTAGCTAAAAGCTAGTGATGTGCTGGTCGCGAACGAACCGGCTCTATGAGCCGGCTCTATGAAGTGAACGACGGGAGCCGGCTCGTCATTGGAACTGAATGGAATTGAATGAAAATATAAAGTTTAGGCATATTACCATATAAGCACTTCAACATGTGTTTAAAATGAAAGATGGTTTCATTTCCCGTTTCTGTTTGCTGTCATGTCAGTTTTCTAAATGTTACCTTTTCTAACCATTTTATTCATTTAGATTTTTAAACCCTCAAAATATTCATTGCACTGTAGGCAGGGCCGTTGCTAGCTATTTTGGTGCCCTAAGCACAAAGTCTTCGTGGTCCCCCCCCCCCCCCCCCACACACACACACACAGAAAAAGCAACACAATCACTGGCATGTGACATGACTAAATTCAAAACTATTTAACCTTTATTAATAACTAGAGAGACACAATATACACATTTTATACACAACTGGAACATTTGAATATGAAGGGAGGAGGTTATCATAATGGACTTTTTTCTTCAAATTATACCATCAGCAGCTGATGTTCCTCTTGGCCCGTAAATGTTTATGAAATATATATATATATTAACATGGAGTAAATACCTAATTAGAAAATAGGTTTGTCTAATTTTTCATATTAAATCTCAGTTACATAGCCTATAGGCCACATGGGATATTTAATAATGATATAAATCATGTCCATAGTTAACTCATGATTAATCACAAACAGCCGCTTATTTAAAAATAAAATTTCTTACTTTACCTTGATGGTGTTTTTGTCCTTCCTGTTTTTGTGATATTTAGGTATTTGGGTGGACAAATATGATTCATTTCTTTATTTCTGTTTCAAAACAGCACAGATGGGCCTGTCTGACCTCACAGAGGAAACTTTATTTTACTTGAGAAAGATGTTTTAAGATGAACTTATTAAAACAAAAAAAAAATCTTCAAACTCTTCGAGGTTTATTTTTAGATGAACAACCTTTGACACTGTTCAGACTTATTTGTTGATACAAGTCACATGAACAGGCTGAATAAAAGGATTTTTCCCTTTGTTGCATTTAACTATTTCTTCTTTATAGAAGTGCTGATTCAGAAGAGAATAACTGCATTTAGAAAGATGATGACTTGCTACGTTTTTTCTCCAGCAGTAAAAAAGCTCTAAAGCTTCTCTGAGTTTCTCTCCCTCTCAGCCTCTCTCACTCAGCTACTGATGAATGCCAAGTAGGCAGGGCCAGAGTAACACTTTGTTGTGCCCTGGGCAACAATATTCAAGGGCCCCATCATCATGACCCAAGGATCACCATAATGTGGTCACATACAGAATATTTTACTGTAATATGCAGTAAATATACTCAATACTTGAATGCCTGACATCACGTAACCCGCTCAGGGTAACCTTTGACCCACCTCGTGTGGACTGACCAATGAGGAGAGGGTCTTAACTTGAGGCCCTCTCTTCATTGGTCAGTCTGCATGAGACTGACTCTCAACTGACGTTCAGTCATAGGCAGCGAAGCGTCTCTGTGCAGCGCAAAAGCCCGGGTGGGCAGTTTGTTTAATATAGGGTGACCATATTTCCATTTCCAAACAAGAGGACAGGGGATCTGTGCCTATGACATCACACTATGGCAACACCACACAAACCACGTTGGGACCCATTTTTTTGTAAGAACTAAATTAATATCAGATTCTGCCAATAAAAGGGCTCTAAAACAATTCATATGTAAATATTTAGCATATTTATTGCAAAATCTCATTTTTCTGCTTTAGTGCTGCAACAAGGTTTTATTAATAATAAATTATTATACCTTTTGTTTTACTACAGCATCGGTACGCTTCCTGTGCACAGATTATTAACGATGCTTGTTTCAGCTGTGAGATTAGACGATAGGATCAATGAAAAAATAAGTTGTCGCACACTCCATGGAAACTTTCAGAGAATCCACAAATAGTGGCTTTCAAATGGTTTTGTTACTTTTTGCAAGTTTAGAAAAGCAGCAGATGAGACAGCATGTCTGATAATTTAGTTCTTCATCTGATAATATTAGAACATGTCAGCGATGTTTGAGGAGCTTTTATAAACACTGTATAACTAATACTACTTGAGAGGGTATGAATTACACAGAGGCTTCTGGGGAGCCCAGTTTTGGGGTGGTGGGTGGTGGTGGTGTGTGTGTGTGTGTGTGTGTGTGTGGGGGGGGGGGTCATTTTGCCTTGGCCCCCAAAATGCCTTGAAACGGCCCTGGGTGTGTGACTGAGTGTTGAAGGTGATCTGAATTGTATCAGATGTATAAATATGACATGTGTATAACTTATTGTTTTATACTGGTAAAAACGTGTAGTGGAGATAAATCTACCTACATTTTACTTTTCAACACTTAGTTTTGTTTTCTTGTTTTTATTTAACTATTTCCTGTCCTGTCTGTCTCTCATCTTCCTGCATCTCCTCTAAACTCTCCAGAAAATCTGCTGCCTGGATTCTTACTTTTTCACCTCATCAGTTACTTTTGAGCAGATCAAAGGGATCTCCTGACCACAAAGCGGAGAGCGCGTTTCGATGCTGCGTCAGTGAGGTGAAATCACCGCAGCACAGGTGATGAGCTCCAGTAGCAGAGCACTACAGGCACAAATAAGACAGAAAGTAGAGAACATGTGCGGACATGAACGATCGTGGGTTAATTATAGTTTTTTGGTTGCGCCACTTTGAGAATGGACCGTGCGCTGGACGCAGCAGCCTGGAGCGCTGCGCAATAACGCGCTGTGCCGCTCTCTGTGCTCTCTGCTCAAAAGAGTCCATAAATGATGTAATATAGGTAGAAAACGTTTTTCCAGCTCCCCTGGATGTGTAGGCTATCCAGCTCCCCCATAATTCGATCCATGCTCCTGGATGAAAAGCCGGACATTTTCATCAGACCCCCAGTCCGGACGCCCGGACAGAGTGAAAAGTGGACACAGTCCATCTCCTTTCCTTTTTGTATTGTTTTCTCTCTGTAAACATGTTGTTAACTTGCTTTGCACATATTCTAACTGAAATCTGTCTTTATCATATATATATTATTTTTTTCATAAGCTTGCATTTGGTTCCCCTCCCCCGGCGTGGTGCCCTACGCGCTATGCGTGGTGTGCGTGTGCGGAGCACCGGCGCTGACTTTAGGTCCTTATATATATTATCGTTTCGAGAGAAGTTATTTTGTAGACTTTATGGTTCGAAGCATTTATTTTGTGAACAACCCGGATGTGATTTCCCTATAACGTAGTTTTATTGTGACGTAATATCCGCCTTTATGGTTTCTGCCGTTTTTCCATATTGTATACGCACTGACAGACGCAAGGCGACCTGTTCCTTTTGAAGGTAAAACATATTGTTAAATGCTTTGCTAATTACTTGAATTTCTTTATCTAAAGATAAAATTCCAGTTCTTTTATTATTTTCTTTACTCTTGATTTTTTTTAAACCTGTCAACGGTCTTGGTTCGGCTAACGTTAGCTAGTCGACTTAGCTTGCTAACGTGACGTAAATTCACAAGGTTCGTGATTGCTAACCTACCTTTGTATACCCATCTTAATTGCTTGGCTTGTGAGAATTATCTGATCAAACTTGATCGAATAAAAAACCGTAACGGGTTGTTTGCACGTATCACAATGGGGAGAAAAGTAGGTGTGTTCTTTTGTTACCTTTCTGTTAGCTTAGCAATCGAGATCATGTGTTAGTTTTTTTCAGCCTTAGCGCAAATTTAAACCATATAGTGGAGTGAAAGAGTCAAATTTTGTGATTCTTGCTTCGTGTTGACGCACAAACTAATATCATTAAATGTTGATCATTAAAACAATGGAAGAGGTCATTGGGTGTTTACATGAGATCACATTGGCATAGCTTATATGAGACCCACCTGAACACCTGTGTTTATTCTGCTTTCGTTTATTGTTTAGAGTCTGTGCTTTGGTGTTATTTCTCCTTTCAAACGAATCCGTTCTTTACTCCCTCAAGATTCAGAGTCTTTCACACCAACAGCCATGGCCAGTCAAGCAACTGATATAATTGCAAAGGTTTTGGAACAAACCAAATTAGTAGAAGAACAAGTGGATGCTCAGCTGAGCCAGCTGAATGAGATGGATGAAGATGAATTGGAGAGACTGAAGGAAAGACGATTAGAGGAACTTAAAAAAGCGCAGAAACAAAAGCAGGTAAGTGGGAGGATGCCTCAAAAACCAGTTTAATGTATTATTTAATGTAATGTTATGTTAGTTGCTCAACATAAATGTTAAAAACCTGTAAACACAACCAATTTTGATAGTGTTATTTCATCTATTTGAAACTCTTTGTGTTTAAGGAGTGGTTGTCCAAGGGTCATGGGGAGTTTAGAGAAATTCCCAGTGAGAAAGACTTTTTCAGTGAAGTAAAGGAAAGCAAAAAAGTTGTCTGCCACTTCTACAGAAATTCAACTTTCAGGTAAATCTATACATAAGAGATTAATAAGACGCATTCACTCTAATACCCAACACCAGGACTGGTGTTAAATGTGCACTGCTGTGCTGAAAGGTTGAACTAATCATCCTGTCTCTTTCATCTAGATGTAAGATCTTGGACAAACACCTCGCCATTTTGGCAAAAAAGCATGTTGAAACAAAATTCATCAAACTGGATGTGGAAAAGGCCCCGTTTTTGACAGAACGGCTTCGCATCAAAGTTATTCCAACACTGGCTTTGCTTTTAAATGGAAAAACGAAAGATTATGTGGTTGGATTCTCCGATCTGGGCAACACAGATGAGTTTTCCACAGAGATGCTTGAGTGGAGGCTTGGGTGTGCAGATGTTATAAACTACAGGTGAGACATAAAATACACTCAACATCTGTGAGACTAAAGATTGCATTGAACTAATGTGTAGCTGTAATCATTCTAATTTTATTTTCTATTTTTGTCCTAGTGGTAACCTGATGGAGCCCCCGACAGGAGCAAAGAAATCTGGCTCAAAGTTCACAAAAGTGGAGAAGAAAACCATCAGAGGGAAAGGTTATGACTCTGACTCAGATTCTGAAGATGACTGAAAAGTGCTGACTGTTTTTCTCTCATGGCTACATCACTTAAAAAAAAACCTGTAACTGTTCTTTCAAAGATTATGACTCATTTAACATATTTGTTTTTGATTTTCTTGTTTTTTACCAGATTCATAAACCTTTTTTTTTATTGAAACATTTTAGCATGATGCACCTTTTGTGCTCCAATGCCTCAAACCCAGGATCAGGTTCCAGTCCAATGCCGTATCTGTGTAATGTAGAGCTAATAACACTTGTTTCTGTGGTGCTCAGTTAACTTAGGTAGGGTGGAAGATGTTTGGATTTCAGGAAGTAACCACCCTCTCCATATTATGAAAAAAATGCAGCGACCTTGCGTGAAAGCTTCACCGGAATAATTGACATTAATGAAGACCAATTATTCTGATGATCCGCCTGGAAGAACAAAGTTCTCTGCTATACCTTTAAAGCAAGAGACATCGGCTAACTCATAAGAAAGTATAGTAGTGATGTATCAGAGCCATGTGTGTATTCATACTGACATTTGATTCACGTGTAATTCATTATTTAGAGCTCATCACTTCTAAAGTTGAATCTTGCTTTATTTAGTCATATTTTCTTGACAAACCTAAAGAAGAAAATCTCACATTGCTTTAGAAATTATTCTGTTTTTGAAAAAGGCCAACCTTAGATTGTGTACGGTGTAGTTTAAATGAAAGGTGCGACAGGAGCAGATGAGTTAAGAGTCCACCCTGTAACCAGAGGATTGCAGGTTTGAACCCTGCTCAGTCTGTTCCAGTCATCTTTTGCAAGACGGTTGACCCACCTTGCCTGCTGGTGGAAGCTGCATACGGCAGCTTTGGTAAGTGATTACATTAAAGCTCACCTCCAGTTTGTGAATGGCTGGATGTGTTGTGAGGTGCCTTGGAGGGTTGTAGAACCCTACAAGGCGCTAAACAAATACAAGCCCTTCACCTTGCCCAATCTTTTGTACCAAATCCAAACAAAACCACATCTAGGTCAGTGATATTTTAGCTTTGTTCCACTGCTGGGAAAGTGTTGTACTGATGCATCCCTGGTGAGAATGTACTCCGTTGGTCACTTAACTGACTTGTGGACATTTTTGTAAAACTACCTGTGTGAATATTGCTCGCAAACCGGCTAATAAATGAAAATAAAATTGTGTTTTCTGATCCAGAGCAAGTGAAGGTAAATGTTTAATAAAACTGAGTAGTGAGTTGTTGTGTCAGTATTTTTAGTTTATAAAATGACTGTAGATCACATTTTGTCTTATTTCAAAAGTAAAGACAGGAATCAAAATTTTGAGACATTTATCAACAGAACTTTTGATTATAACTGAATATCACTAAGACTCAACAGCTTTGTGATCAACAGGTTGAAGCAGACGATGCACGACCAGCTCTCCTTTGCTGTTAATGTATGTATCTGCCATGTCCTGTTCAGCAGGGAGCCCATACGGAGTTTTCAGCGGCTGTATCCTGCATCAGGGAGGAGACGAGTGAGAATTCAGTTATGTATTTTATTTTCAAACTCAGCAGATGAAAGGTTAATATATATACCAATTACATTAGATGGCAAAATAAAACTCCATTACATGGATGTCACAAAGTCTACTAATTACAAACATCACCTCACAAGATGCTTGACAACCTTCAGCTTGTTGTTGACTGCAGGTATATTTTTGTGAATTACAGGCTTGTGGGCCTAAAAGAAGAGAAAAGTGGAACAATTAGTGATTTTGGTACTTTGACTTTTATCATTACAGCTTTTTAAAGTCTTCAAGGAAAAGATCCCACAGCAAGCTTCTCATGCTCTGACAGGTTGCTAATACTAAATGGCATTTATAACCTTCTGTTGATAATTTCTATTGCTTTGTAAAAAGTCCTCATTGAATTTGAGCTTTTTTGTCTAATAATCTGACATTTACAAAATGATTTTTCTAAAACATTTTTGACATTTGTTTACACTTTTGAATATTTTTAATTAAACATCAGTATGAGATGTTGATGCTTAGATGACTCTAAACTCACGTGCTGAAGCCCAAGCTCTTTCACGAGGTCTTTCTCCCAATACGGCCTTCGCATCGCACTTTTGACTCGAGTCACGATGTGAAGTTTATGAGGCTGATCTGGGTCACCACCATATTTCTCGTGTTCTTTCGATCTCTCAACAAAAAGCTGCCAGGAAAGAAATACTGAACTGACCATGAACAACAAAACAAATGAACTAAACCATCATCTAAATCCTCTAATCAACTAAACCGTCATTAAGGAGTTTTCTGTGAAAATTCAAATAGTAGTCTCGTCTCTTGGCATTTTACGTGTTTCACAGTAATTCACTAATTTTCTATTAAACTACATGCAAATAATTAATGTTGAAACATGACTTGATTCTTTTACCTCATTTGGGATTCTTGATTTGGTAAATTTGTTGCGCGTGGACACTAACCACCCACACGGTGACAAAACGCCATCTTTCAGGGTCTGTAACAAATATAAAGCAAGAATTTGCATTATGAGCTACAATACTTACATGTTCCTCTACACATACACCATTTAAAAAGTCTTAGACACTAAGTTGGCAACTAAATCTCATCATCTTGTATCTGAATTTTGCACAGGAAATCTAGAAAAAAACCAAATCAACAAATTACATCACACAGATCAGATGTTTTTTTTTCTTCCTTTTTCCATGTGCTTGAATGACCACAAAGCAAAGTACAAATTATGTGGTTTAATTATTGAACAGGGATAAGTAGAAATACTAAGTGGTACTAAGTAAATAGTTTTTAATGATGGGGGATACATAATGTCTCAAATTTTTCTAAAAGAAATTCAGGTGTAAAGCTCCAATATTTCAAAATTGGACTCCATATGGAGGAGAAAAAGGCATCCTGCAAGGCATAGACCAAGGCCACATAAGCAAATCCTCTTACGTAAATTAAAAGTAATACGTCAAAATATGTGTATTAATGTGCGTTTGCTAGAAACTGCTTGGATGATTAAAATTCGGTCTGTTGAGCAGAACCCGTAATCCAGTATTTGACTGCAAAAGTTGTACAAACTATTTTAAAATTATTACCTTACCTTTAATGGCAGAGAGTTCAAACTGCGACAGACTCCGAACATGTTGAATTTCTGGGGCCACAAGACAACTACGCCAAGGTTACGGTCCTGCTAACACATCTATGAAACCGGTTTGACTTCAGGATTTCAAGAAAACGCTTATTTAAAAACCCAATATACTAAAGAAGATATCGGTTTAAGAATGTAAAATATGACCAAAACGAGGTAAACACAAGCCAAGTGTACTTGGGATTTTCTCTCTGGACCGGAAGGAAGTCCTGGAGTGAGTAACATCTAAATTGTACCGGTATGCAATTTGTCGTCCAGATACTTATCTAAATTTCTAGATCGGGTTTGGGTTAACCCTAATCCTCTTCAGTTCTGTTTTTGAATTAAAATAAAACTTAACACAAAATTTATAATTAAAATTATAATTATTAATATTTCAACTACATACAAAAAAAATCGTTCGTACCATTTACAAACTGATATTTCCTTTTTCTCCGGGAAGTAATTTGTTGACGCACTCAGGCATCTATCCATTAGGCAGGCTAGTAAAACTAATTTCGATGCTTTTTCCTTCAGAATTAAAACATAATTCCTTGTTTAAAGGCAAACATTTAAAATGTCAGAAAACCACGTGTCAGGAATGGAGGCGGCCGCCGTTTCCGTGCTAAAACGGGCGGTGGAGTTGGACCAAAGCGGGCGCTTTCAGGAGTCCCTGGTCTGTTACCAGGAGGGCATACAGCTACTTATGGACGTACTGAAAGGTACAATATATACAAATTTTATTCATTGTGGATATTATTATCCCAAAAATATATATTTTAACGTTTCCTTGTTTTGTAAACAGTTTCAAAAGATGAGTCAAAGAGAGGACACTACAGGGAGAAGATCAAGGGCTACATGGACAGAGCAGAGCAAATAAAGGCTCATGTAAATCAGATGAAAGAAGGTAATGCAGTTCAGCAGAAAAAATAAAAACAAATTCAGTAATGAGCTAGAAGACAACGTACTGATGATCCTGTTTGACACTTTGTCTTTGGTAGATTATTTAAGGTCGAACAAATATACTAAAGGTTTTATTTGTGCACATCTCCAAACAAATAAGTGTTTATAATCTCGTATTAAAAGCGGCGCAATTCTCTGGCTGTTTGATCATTCTGCTCCCCCTTTGTTTAACAGATGGAAAATACCACGAGCAGATAAAAATTTCAGGCGATGCCACTGGTTACAGCTACGAAACTTTGTTCAAACCCTACATCAGCAACACTCTCACTGAGGTTTGGGTGGAGGACCCATACGTACGGCACACACATCAAGTAGGAGCTGTTTCACTTCACGTTTCATTGACCTAGTTGATTTTCTCAGTGTCTCAAATTGTGTCTGATTTATTCATAACAACCTATTATCGGAGATGGCAACTGCTGCTTTACATTAATAAGCAATCATAATGATTTAAGCATTGCTTTTGCTTCAGACATGTTCAAAATGAGTATATTTCATATGTTTTTGCTATTTATTATTTACAAATTGGCTTGAAACTTAATATACCATTGAAGAACTGACAAACCTGCACAAATATCGAGATCTGGTTTAAATTATTCCGGTATATTTCCATATTCTCCCCTTCTATCATATTTTTCTTTTGTTGTTTAGATTGTTTTCTGTTCTTTTATGTTTTAGTTATTTGTTTCAATTGTTGTTCTTTGTTAAACTGATTTTTACTTTTCTGCTGATGTAACCCTGCAGGAAAATGAATCCCCTCCCCCCCAAAAAACAACCTTCCATGGGAATTAATAAAGTTTATCTGAATCTAATAAAAACAAAAATAGTTTATTTCATTCACTTTCTCTGTTTATGTTTTACGCTGTAGCAGAATCTGATGTAAAGTTAATGAAGCATTCATTTTTAAATTGTTTTTTTCAGCATTAGCCACAGTTTAAAAGACACTGAATAAATGTTGTAATGTTTAAAGTACATTTTATCTTCAGTTACAATCAATATTATATTAGTAAAAGCTCTTTTTTTCTTCGCTCCACCAGCTCTACAACTTCTTGCGTTTCTGTGAGATGCTTTTAAAGTCCTGCAGCAAGGTGACAAAGATCCATCTCCTCACATCACAGGATGATGTAGGTTACCAAGATAGTAAACGTTACATTACATTGTGTCATTAATGCTCAGCTGTCTCCTCTGCTTGATTTATGTTGTTTAGCTGATCCTTCTTGTCCTGCAGGTTGACAGCAGCCAGCAGAACGGTGCTCTTTTAGAGCTAAAAGACAGTCTCAGTGCTCAGGGAGTGACTCTGGATCTACAGTTCTCCTCCACCATCCATGACAGGGAGATCAGGTGTTTTCTCTTGCTGCTAAACCTACATGTAGCGCTTATTAACATTCCTAATAAAATTGTTTATTTTTAGGTTTGACACTGGTTGGATTATAAAAATTGGAAGAGGGTTGGATTACTTCAAGAAGCCTAAGGTGGGACTACATTCATACTCGTAAAGATTCATTCCTAAATTTCTGTTTCCTCGGGATGATAAGCTCTGGTTTTGGTTTTCCCACAGGGTCGATTCTCCATCGGGTATTGTGACTACGACCTCAGACTGTGCCACGAGACAACTGTAGACATTTTTCACACAAAACACACAAAGAGTTTATGAGATGCTAAAATTCATTTGTAACTCAAGAAATTGTATTTACTTACATTGTACTGGATTGCCTTAACCTGACTGAAATAAGCACCTTTAAATGTTTTGTGTTTTGTGCATCTGTAAATGTCATGTAACAATGCTTTTTTACTGGTTTGTTTTCTGCTGTTGGGCAAAAAAATATATATATTTTTTAAAAAGTGCCTTAAGCATAAAAAATGAACTCCACTGATTTGTTGTGTTTTTAGAGGAAAAAAGTTTAACATTTTTTTAAATAATTTTTTGTCACTGATTAGCTAATCTACATCTATTTTGTTGCTTTCAACTAAAAAGTTTTCACAAGGTGTATTTTAATATATTTTGGGGTTTCTGCAGCACATATTTAGCATTTAGTTGGTGAAAAAAATTTGATTAATTTTCTTATTTCTTGGATTTTGATTATTTTTCTTATTTCTTGGAGTATTTGATTTTTACATATAAAACATTCAGGGCAAAAATAAAAACTTAAAAATTGGTGAGAACGAGTAGTTTTCCTATTTAATTGCTGTGCATGTGTGTTTGAAAGTATTTCAACATGTCAAGTTATCTATTTAGACCACATATCTGCCACTGACCACTAATTCATGTGCTCAACTTAAAAATTTGAATTTAGTCTTAAGAAAATAAAAGTTCCTTTGATTTATATGTTTAATCATCAGATGTATCAAAAATGTGGAAATCATTTTTTTTTTCAATTTATTTTATCCATTCATCCATTTTCTTCACCCACTTATCTATGCAGGGTCGCAGGGGGGCTGGTGCCTATCTCCAGCTGTCTTCGGGCAAACATACAGGGTACACTCTGGACAGGTTGCCAGTCCTCCACATGGCAACACACAGGACAAACAACCTTGCATGCATACACTCACACCTAAGGACAATTTAGAAAGACCAATTAACCTGATGGTGCAGACAGAGGTACCCACTTGTGTTCAGGGAGAACACGCAGACTCCTTGCAGAGAGACCCCGGGCTAGGATGTGAACCCAGAGCCTCCTTGCTACAAGGTAACGACACTAACCACTGCACCACTGGTTAGCCCAATTGATCTTGTACCTTTTATAATTGAAACCACAACCTCAAACTCTACTTTCACCTCTCCTTTACTCATATTTTCTGCCTCTGGGCTGAATCAAAAAAGTTAAACCATTTAGGGGTGGCTCATGCTTTAAATCAACATTTCTCTCATTCAAAATTTAGTTAAAGGTTGATGTAAAGAACTAAATCAGCAAAACACAATATGTAACAACTGTGTTGGACAGCTTTTATGAAACAAAACATTAAAGGAAAACAGCTTTTTATTTATGAAATGGTTCTTTTTCAAGAGGGATTCTCCCATATTGTCAAGCGTGAATAGTAACTCATGAGTTCACAGGGCTGTGATCGGATTATCTGTCAATCTTAATCTCAATATGCATGATCCTTATCTGAGTTCAGATATGACGAAATTATAATCCATCAGGAACCCTCCTGAAAGTGTGTGTTGTTTTTCTTCTGAATCAAAGAGGCCGATAGTCCCAAAAAATCACAGATTAGTCAATATTCCGAAGCCTCCTTTCAGTCTAGAATAATGCATTTAATCACATTACGCTCATTCAGGGATACAACGAGTTGCTGTGCTTATATTTTTGTGTAGGTTAGAGACAAATCCATGAATGGGGCAAATCCCAGAATCTGATGTCCCTGTGTTCTGCTAACATGTTACGTGTTGTTTATTACATGCAGGGCAGATGTCGGCTGGATTTGTGTGATTAAGGAGGGGGGGGGGGGGGGGGGGCTACATCAGGGAAGCTGCTCACGCATTAATGTAGATGCAAAGGTGTGCCTTTTAAATCCCTCTGCTGGGATGTGTTTCTGTTGGCATCTGTGACTTTCACTAAGCACCAGGATGGTTCACAGCGGAGTGTGAAGCTACCGGGATCGGAGTCAGCTCCTCCCAGTCGAAGGCTGGCCCTTGGCCTGACAAAGATGGAACTGTCCCGCTGGCTGGGGAGTGGATTTGCCTTAGAGCTGCTGCTCCTCCGCATTTAAAGGAATCCGCTGAGGTGGTTCGAGCAACAGGTTTGGATAATTCCAGCTCTCCTTCCTGTGGAGGTTTTCCAGCCACATTCTCACTGGCAGGAGACTTCGAGGCAGGATGAAAACTTGCTGGGAGGGTTTTTTTTTATCCTCTTTGGTGTGGGAATGCCATGGGATTTTCCTCTGATGAGTAAATCTGCAAAGTGCATCACCTTAATAACATATTGTGATCTGTTTGTCATTAATGAGGACACACGTTAGATTTTAACTCTAAAGCCTGAATAGGTGTGAGAGGGTTAGTTCATCTATAAATGTATTTGTAACTTTTGAGCAGCCCGGTGTGGTGCATAAACAGGTTTCTACGAGCCATGATTCCTATCTGCATGCCCTCTTTCCCACTGGAGCTTTATTTTTTTCCCTCTACTCTCATTTCTGGGCCTAAAATCAGGTTAGTGTTTTATAAGGAGCTTAGCGCAGAGGGCCACAGTGTGCCACCAATGTAATAGAGTAACCCTCCCTCTGCCTCTCTCTCTCTCTCTCTCTCTCTCTCTCTCTCTCATACACTCTCATCTGTCCTCTTTTGTGCATTTGCTTATCCTACCATGCAGTGACCTTCTCCTTCTGCCTTTATTTCTGTTTTTCTGCTTTATTTTTTCCCCTTCTTCCCTCTCTCCTTTACCTCTGCACATCTGCATACGTCCTGGTTAAAGGGGGAGTTTAATCATTAGGTTTGGCTGAGAACTCTGCAGGAGAGGAGGACAAACAGGAAGAAGTGAAGCTGAGCTGCTGGTTCGGACGTTCGGTAAATTCATTCAATTTTGCAAAGGATAGTGTGTGAATGTGTGTGTTTTCATGGGATATTCCCTGTGAATTTCATGCTACATGGGGACATTGTGATTAAAACCTCTTCTGTGGATTACTCTGCTGCTGTGAAATTTTACAAGGATCTATCTGCAATGTCAGTAATCCCCTGGATTATATTGTTTCTTTAGAGGTTATGCTGTGAAAAATCAAAACCTCCATTCTATTGGGATTTAAATTCCATTCATTGCAGAGGTTTAAAACATGTTACTATTTTTCAAGTTTTCTGGATCGATCACGTGCCTGTAGCATTTAAAAGGAGAAAAGGGCGATCTCCGTGATACGAAAGGTGCAGTATGGACTTTGCATGTTTGTCCATAACCTGGCATATCTTGTTTTATCAGTCAGCCAAGCATGATTATGCCCTGTTGACTCGTTGGCTGCACAGACAAAACAGTGTGAAGCGCAGAGACTGGCTGTTTCTCAAAGGGAACCAAAACAGGGTTGGTGACTATATAAATAAATAAAAACATAGAGCAAGAATGACCTACATTCTGGCTCCAGGAATAAAACAGCCTGGTCCGAGCAGCGAGGCTACCTGAGAATGACTTTTAGTTTGAAAGGTTTGGGCAAATTAGTGTTTCTTTTTTTCTCATTCTGGTCAGAATTGGCTCTTTCATTTTTGGTACAATGATTACAGTTTGCTGATCTGTACAGAGTCAAGTCCCTCACCCCGCCTATAGGGTGGCTCTGTTCCTGATAATGAGATGTATGATGAACCTTTGGACTGCACGTCTCTGACTTGTTCTTCAGAACAAAGGATTTTCCTCTCACAAATGGTATCTCTTGATTATTTCTCTTGTTTAAGCATACTTTTGTTCTCTGTTTAGTGGTTTTTAAAGAGATCTGACTGATGGAGCTCTTCTCTGGAGATACAGAGGAAGGCACAGAGGAGATCACAGGTGAGGTCGATTCAAACGCTTAGAAGTAAGAAAACAATTTGAAACTTTTACAAAAAAAAAGGCGTGCTAAATAATGTAAAAGGGTTTGTTGAGCTGACTGAGTTCATTTCGGCTTCTTAAGCTGCTTTGACCTGAATCTGTTTTTGTTTTCATCTCTGCAGGACGTAAAAACTCCAAAATGAAGTCTCTGAAAACTCGTCTCTTCAGGAGGAGTAAAAAATCGGGTGCAGAGGCAAATCCCAAACTCAGCCAGTCAGCTGGCAATGTCGCCATTGGAAAAGAAATGGGATCAGATGAAGACTTGGTGTGAGTGTCTGCATGACAAAAACCTCTCTGGATGCTCAGATCCATTTTCTCACCCTCATTCTCTAAATCTGCTTTCAGTAACTCCTCTGGGATGATGGGATCCCGAGCGTTGTCCCATGACAGCATCTTTCTGGATGATCAGACCCTGACAGATTCTGAACCAGCCAGAGTTTTATCTCAAGAGAACGTTCACAGTAAAATCAGAAGTCTTCAGGTACCACCTTGCCTTAAATGGATCAGAACCAGAAAGCTGGGTTAACTCATTAAATGGCATCATTGTCTGCTGCTTTCACAGACAAAACTTCAGCTGCAGAAAATGCATTTTGGACCTCCACCTTTGGTTCTGCCCATCAAAAGTCCAGAAGAACCCACGAGTCAATCAGAGGAATTTCTTTTCTTCAGCTCTAACGACGCTCCAGGGGAGAGAACACACACAAAGGTAGTTTATCATCTCAGTTACACACAGTTCACGCTGACTGGCTGAGAGCTTTAGAGTTGGTTGTTGGATATATTTTGATTTGTTGGTAAATTTCTTATGTGTAGTTTTTATTTAGTCTGTTTTCTTATGAACATTTTATACATTTTGACTTATTAGGAAAAGCACAGGTGTATAAATGAGGGCTCCATGCCAATTATTATGTTTTCTCGCAGCTGCAGAGGTGGAATGCAGCCCTCACCATTACACCTGTGCCTTCCTAGAAGGTTGCTGTGAAATAAGTCTGTTGGTCAGTTTCTCTCGTGCCTCATTTACACCCAGAATGGAATGGACTCAGTCCGGTTTTTGTATGGCTTCCGGGCGACTTTTGGACGAACTGCCATTTACATCGACTGTGAATTATGTGGAACATCTCCAGACATGAGCTCATGCAAGAGAACCAAATGATTAGAAATTCAACATAATATGTTTAAAGATATACTTGTAAAAAATAGTGTGAATAGCTTACACTGTGAACTGATATCGTTGATAAAAACAAAAAATTCACAAAAAGACAGATTTGATTCTGAATCTAACTGGAGGCACATTGATGAACTAATAAAAATGTACTTGCATAGTAGTGTAAAGCACTTTTGGAGTCCTCTGACTCTGAAAGGTGTTATAGTATATAGTTTACAAGTGTGGGTCATTTATGATGAACCACATCTCACTTGCTGTCTGGCTCGTGTAATTTCTTCAACTTCTTGACGATCCGCATCTGAATCCGCCTCGCACGCAGCCGATGTGAATGCTCTGATGACTTTTGGTCTTAGTGGAAGCCTTACGGAGTTTGGACCGCATCCGCTCCACACTAAATAAATATGGTGTCAGTCATCTTTGTTGTGATGCTCAGCACTCACCTGTTAAATACCAGCTGCTCTTAATGTGTAATTTCTCCCTGCATAAGTTCTCCCCAGCTCTTTGTCCTGTCGTGTTCCTGTACTCTTCCTTTATTGTTTCCATGGTTACCCACACCATGTGTAAATGCACCCTGATAACATCGGTGATGCTGACTCTAAAACATTGCACTGTTATTAAAATGTGTAATCACTTTTGTACAGAAGGATCTTAATGCGTTGTGATTAAACAAATAAGAGTTAGATGGACTGAATGAATGATAGTTAATAAATAATTTGATTTACTTGGAAAAACGTGTTAAAGTTTATGAAATGCATTGTGTGAGCAAGTGCATTAACTTGATTTGATGTTTTTATCTTTTCCGACATCCCCTCAGCCAACTTCTCCTGTAGTTTCACCCGTCCCCAAATCTGCACCAACCAAACCATCACCCCTGAATGCATTCAGTCCTTTTCCAGTTCCAACTAGTTCCTCCACAGCAACCATCGAGCCCCCGCTGGACTTCAGCGCTCCGGCTGAATTCACTTCCTCTTTAGATACTTCTGCTGCACGCCACCGGCTCTCCATTAAACCCAGAAACCAGAGGGCCAGCACTAAGAAGAAAAGCACAACTGTGGTGAGATTTGCTTGCCTTAATGCTCTTGACAGCAGCAAACGCACTTAAGTAGCACTTAACCATTTCTAAGATGTCATTTCAAAACGTTTCTCCTTTTTTCAGACTCAACATGGGTCCAGCTTAAACAACCTGAAACCAGCGGAGAACCTTGAGTTTGTGGAAGAAAAAGAGCAGCAGTGTGTTGCACAAGAGAGAGAGGCAGAAGAGAAAGAAAATGTTGATATTTCTCGGCGTCTTACAGTAAAATCTTCTGAGGTGTCGGCAGTAACATCAAAGGAAGCACCCAGATCGTCCAGCCAAAGTTCTTCCCACCAGGTTCATGAAACGGTAGCCCCCCAGGTCCTTCGGGTCAAGCCTCACAGGCGTGTGGACTCACTGACTGCTAAACGACCACACTCCTCCTTCATCGAGTCAGAAATCAGAGAAAAGAAAGAAAGTTTAGAAACACAAGTGCTGTCTGAAGGCAAGACCAAAGTCCTTCCCGAGCAGCTCAGCTCCGTGTTCACATCCAGGTCTTCTTCTGCTCCAGGTGAGGAGGACAACAGAAGACAGCTACAAAGACCACCCCCAGGATCTGGCTCTTTCCATTTGTCCATCCGTACTGTCAAAAACCAGGATGGAGAAAGACCCCGATCAGGCAGTTTCGGAGGAAGGTTGGAACAGACTGAAGCCAAGAACAAAACAGCTGGAGGAGCAGAGGAGAAGAAAGAAAAGGAGGATTTTAAAAGCACGCAGCTGAAAGGAAGCCCTGTTGCATTAGAAAGACTTGGACAAGAGGGATCACCCTCCAGACGACCAGCCAGTCTATGGGACAGAAAGACCAACCTAAAGAAGACAGAAACTGTGACAGCAGCCCTAAACGTCCCCGCAGAGCCAGCCGCTGTCCAGACCGAGGAGATGGAAAGCAGCCAGGAGCGGGTGGATGATGCGGAGGAAGCAAAGGAGGAGGATGGGAAAACACCGTTTGGCGTTAAACTACGCTCTACATCTC
Organism: Nothobranchius furzeri; assembly: GCF_043380555.1. Taxonomy (NCBI): domain Eukaryota; kingdom Metazoa; phylum Chordata; class Actinopteri; order Cyprinodontiformes; family Nothobranchiidae; genus Nothobranchius; species Nothobranchius furzeri. The sequence continues at coordinate 26,330,554 of NC_091754.1, read as the reverse complement.
TGTCGCTTAAATTCCGTTCGGACTCCTCTTCCCCTCGACATTCAAACACAGAGGTTTCTGAAGACCAGGATGCCAGAAGGAAAAATCAGGAAACAAGCAACAGCACAAATCGAATGCCAGAAGCACTGCCAACGAACACGACCAGCGTTCCCAGAGCAAAAGGTGAGATTGAATTCCCTCATAGAAATGACCTTAACTCAAATATGAAATGGTGTTTAAATATACTGCATGTATGGTGTTTGGCTTCTGTTTCTGCATGTTTAAGTGCACGATGCACAGATGGCTGCCGTGCACGTTTCAAAACAAGCTAGAACCCACTTAGTAAATAATCAGTCTAGAAAGATAAGACTTACCGGTAACAGGTGAACTTTGCACCCATTCAAACACCATTCAGTAAACTTTAACAACTCCTCAAAGCATATCTAACAGGCTTGTGTTGCTCCTTAGACCCAGCTCCGTCTGGAGTGGCTCTTTCAGTCAAGCAAAGCGCTTCGCTTCTGGAGAATCCTCCCGCCATTCCCACAGAAGCCCAGACAACCTCCTCACACAACAAAGAAGCAGAAACTGCTCCCCAGACATCCTCGTCCGAGGTGTCCTGGATGACTCTGGCGATGGAAAAGACCAGAAGCCTCCAGCAGCTTTTCACCAGCAGATTCCCAAAAGAATTTCCAGGAGTGCAAACCACCGCTCGGCCACAAGCACAAGCTCAGTCTAAACCTCAAGCAGACACCATGACTCAAGCACAAACAATGAAGGCTCAGCAGAGTGCACACCAGCCACCAGTGGGCCCAGTGAAAGAAGAATCTGAAAGAAGAATTCAAGAACAGGTTGTCAAACCATCAGATGTGGCGAAGCAACAGAAGATTATATTGAAAGAATCGCAAATGTCCAAACAGCCAAATGAAGGTCAGCCTCAGCCTGCTCAGGTCCCCCAACGGACCACTCAGTCTCCTTTACGCTCGGCTTCACAAACCACATCTCAGCTTTCACAGGGGAGCGCATCCCAGTCTCTCACTCAGTCGTACCTTTCTTCAGCCCAACAGCAACCACCATCCTGGCCCAGTCGAGGTTTCCAGACAGCCCTTCAGATCAAATCCATGACCCCACCTCAGGCATCAGAGATGGGTGTCACATCAGCTCCTGCTTTAGACTCTGCTTCGGATAAAGAAGGCACAGTTCATAAGGAGAGTCCATCACTCTTTTCCCGACGAACGATCTGGACTGGCTCGGTGGCTGAGAGGGCTGTGTTTTTAGAGAAACGGGGGGAGTGGACAACACCGCCATCAACGACAGGGGTTTGTAAACTATTAATAATGCTTGATTTTTCTGTTCCATATCATACACGTTTTTGTTTTATTCTTCTAACCAAGTATCGGTCTCAGGTGGAAACGAGGAAAGCTCAAATAGAAGTACAGACATCAGCCGACACCCCCACCATGAAACATCCAGCTCTAAGCAAAGACACAATGGCAGAAATCAGACAAGTGGTTAAAACAGCAGGTATGTCGAAACACGTGGTCATGTTGATCAAGCCTGTTTGCAGAGCTGCTATGTAGCAGTTTTTGCTTCCAATTTTCAGAATCAAGCCCCATCAAAGTTCCAGAAAAGCCTCCCGAGGACAAATGGCTGAGGAAAAACATGGGCTCACCTTCATCTCCATCTTCGCTACACACCAGAGCTTTGGAGCTGCAATCTATGTCTGACAGCAGCCAGCCATCCTGGATGGAGCTGGCCAAGAGGAAGTCAATGGCTTGGAGTGATAAGACCATGGACTAAGAAGGAAAACCAAGATTAAAATAGCAAACCTGCACACAAATACTTATTTTTTCCAGATATTCTGTTAAATGTTGGCTGTGTGAGAGGTGTTGATCAAGCTCTGGTAAATTTAACATCTGCTTTGTTTTTATTTTATTGTAAAGAGTTCATGCCTCATTAAGGGATGAAGAAAGAAAAGAGTATATGGAGAGATTTTAATATAATCCAGATTAGAAGTGTTTATGAATTAGCTGTAAATTGATGCAGCAGTTTAATGCTGGGAAAAGTTTCTGTTTGACAATTAAATTTCTAATATTGTTTTTAGTTGTCAATAATGTGAATAATGATTGAGTTACTCTGGGGGAAAAAACTAAATAACTATATAAAACATTATTTAAGGTCTTTTCCAGAAAACCACATGGGCAGATAGATTGCATAATTTGAGATTAAAACCCGAACAACAATCCTGTGGATTTACAGGAAATGTTCAGACATTTGGCCTGTCGCTCCTCCTACTGTTCAGACTCTATAATGTCCAAAACAGAATCAGAATGTGGCTCTAGTCTACATTCAATCCTGCATGTTTTAACTGTTTTCCTGCTCAAGCACAGCTCACTTAATGGATGAAACCCTTCAACAGCATGCCCCTAAATTCTGCAGAAGCCTGTTAATCAGCCATTAACTAACCAGGTATACGTTGGAGCAAATAAACATTAAAACATGCTTGAAAATTGCCCCAAACCTTTCTGCTTCAGCGACTGCGGTTTGAAGAAATGAACATATAAAAACATTAAAATAAGAATAACGACCATCCATTCAGTTGGGACCACCAGTGTAGTATTACTACCTATTTGTTACTATTTTTTTTTCTGTGATTAAATCTAATTATATTTCAGGTGATCATCTCAGGATCTAAACATTGGGAACCATTGCCCTACAACAGTGGTTCCCAAACTGGGATCCGCAACCCCCAAGGGGTCAATATAGATAAATGTGTCTACGTGTGCTGAGGTTGTGAGGTTACCAGTGTTAAATTTGTGAACATAAGGTTTATAAAATCCCTGAAACACACTATATGATGTAAAACAGTGATAAAAAAAACAACTAAAGCCTCCAATTTCTATTTAATTTTTGCAAAATAAAGTTTGTAATTAATAATTTGAATGGAGGTGAGGACCCAGGGTTGTCTTGGACAGAGCCTCTGTCACAGAGGTAAGGTGGTCCTCAAGGAAAACGGGTTGGTAACGCAACCATTGAACACAGATCCTTGTCCTCCAGGTAAATAGGTCCAAATGCAGTTTGATGAAGCTCATTATTATTGGACATTAAAGTAAAAATAATGTAATAAAGGCAACACATTCTGTGGAACTCCTCAGCAGCAAGTTGAACGTGAAGCTGCGTTCCCTTTAACCACCAGTAGAGGTCACCATAGAAGCAGTCTCGTGATTTAAAATCGCGCGCGCACGCACGTGAGTTTTGTAAACAAGTGTAATATAAGTTTCAGTGGGAGCACGGGCAGAATGTCTTGACCCCATCCAGAACCCGAAAACAGCACCAGTAGGCAACAACTTATAAAAAGAGCCTTTATTCACACTGGCAATAGTAAAACAATAACAAACAACAATAAAACACTAGTCCTTCACGCCTGGGACGTAATTTTGGGGGGGGACGGGTGGGACATGTCCCCCCCACTTTTTCAAAAGGCAGTTTCGGTCCCCTTCACTTTTTTCCGTCCAAAAACAATATTACGCTCCATTAAATGGATTTGATTGAGCACTAGGACCGAAACGGAAACCGGTTTCCTATTAGACCCACCCAAAAGCTAATCTATTGGCTCTGCTGATACTTGCTAACGTATTATTGGCTGTTGCTGCTGTCACTCAAGTTGTAAACAGTCAGAACGTGCTCACGTTGTTTTGCTAGTTTGGAGCCGCAAGGGAACACCGGTACTGAGTCACATCGTCAACTAGACGCTGTGTAATATCAGAGCTCAGCTCAGCTTCCATTATATAACATTTGAATAAGTGTTCATTTGTGAGTCTTTGGTAGTTATGCACAGCCAGGCGGCAGCATGTCAAGAAACGAAAGTGGATATAAGAGACTTCTTTCAAAGTCAAAACGTAAGTTGGAACATGTGACACCGCTGCATTAAGCTCAGACTCACCTCCTCCTTCACAAACATACTCAAAACTAACTTTTACAAACTAATCTCCTCCACATAACTGACTCCTCAGACACAATTTATTCGTATTATTATAATTTATTATTATTATTATTACTATTATCATGATTATTATTACTAGTAGTAGTAGAAGTGTAACTTCAAAACTTTTATCATTTAACTTTATTGTAAACTTATCTATTGCAATGTATATGTTTACATTAAAAAGCTCTGAAAAATGAACAGTATCATCGTCAACAGATTTTTTTAAGCTTAATGTCAAATATGTACTCTTTTCATTAGATTTATCTTATTTTTTCCATTTATTTTTTGTGTGTTGAAATGCAACAACTGTTTAAACACGTTTAAGGGAAAAAAACATATTTAATATGTTTTTATACACTCAAATTGGTAATGAATAATTTACACATTATATTAATAATAATTGTGAATCATACTAGAACCATCCTGTAAATATTTCTGTTTGTTCCATTCCAAAATCTCCCACTGTTTATAGTTCATGCATCTTTTTTTCAGGTGACTGACAGAGATGCAGGAGGAGAGACCGGTGAAGGTACAGCAGGAGAGGCTGTAGGAGATGGAGGACGAGAGCCTGGAGGAGATGGAGCAGAGGCTGGAGGCTCACAGGTGAGGATGAAATAATGAAGATACGATAGACATAAAATTGATCATTGTGACAAATGTTAGGGTGATGATCATGTGTAAAACATTAGTTCAGCATGTTCTCTAACACAGCAAATGAAATAACGGCCAGATCTCAGGAGGGACCGTTTATGTATAAATACTTTTTATACTTTTGACTAGGCCTGGGAAAGTAACAAATTTTGCTGGATGATATTTTGTCCAACAAATTGTTGATGATAAACGATATCATTGTCAACATTATCTAGACCAAAATAACCACTAATATAATGTTAATATATCATAATAATGCAAGTACACCCTTTAAAATGCAACAAATAAACCTTCATTTAACATTGAAATGTCCAGAACCAGAACTTCTAAATGAATAAAAAAACAAACAAAAATTAAATAAAAAAAAGAATCTCACTCCCTGTTAGAAAATGTTGCACCAAAAACAATAAAAAAAGACCCAAAACAATAAATACAATGGCCTATCCATTGTCAACAGCCAAAACTGCACTTCAATAATGATAATAAATATTAATGATAATAGAGTTGTACATTTTTTAACTTTGATATATATATATATATATATATATATTGAGGATGGAAAAATTATTGAGATGGGCATGTGACGTGTCAAAGGGTCTTTACATAACACCCCCACCCCAAATCCGCACAAGCCTGCTGTGTCCCCCCCACTTCTGAAATCAAAATTTCGTCCCTGCTTCACGCTAAAAGCCAGATGATAAGCAGGAATGAAAACAAGCAGCGGTACTTAGCTGTCCCAGTTTATGCGACCCCCTCCCCGGAGTCTGAGCTTCCGATACCATCCAACGCCCCGGGGTGCAGCTTGCGAGGACGGCGGGTAAATCCACAACTTAGGTCCAACTGCCAGAGCCTGCGGCGGCAGATGTCGGCGTGGTCTCGGCACCCAACTACTCCCAGCCCTCGCTACCTAAAGAAGGCGTCAAGCCTTCCCTCCTATCACTGGAACACTGCCCACCTGCTCAACTGTCTTTGTCGCCGGCAGCCCTAAACGACTGCGAACGACCCCACCCCCCAGAATCCGGTGCCACAATGACAGGTCGACCACACGCCCCAACTCGGTAAATCTGTCACCCTTTTGTTCTCTCCGGCCTCTACCCAGAACAAGGACCAGCCGGCGTCCAATCACCACGCCCTCAGAATCCGGCAACTCCCGTCTTCTGTCCTTCACACAAGAATGGCCATGAGGTCCCGTTACTTTCCATCACTGGCGTTCGCCAGTCTCCTGTGTTTGTGCCAGAGCTACACCCTGAGGAGCTCCGTGTTCTGGGTGGTGACCCACAACGTGAATGTGTAGGACAATGATCTGTTGGAGGAGGACGCGCCAGAGTTGCTGGTGGACGGAGTGGGGCTGTGGAAAGCCAACATCCACGGAGACCGCCTGGCGAGTCCCGTAGAACAGGCCAAAGCCAAGAGTGGGCACGGTCCAGTGCAGCTCTCCTCTCGCCTCTTCTATCGCTTGGAGAATGTGAAGAAGTCTGGCAGCTGCTCTCCTCCTCATCCTCACCAAGAGACTGCTCGCACTGCTAGATACATCGCTCACTATAATGACATCTTGCCACCATTTCTACCCAGGATAAGGTAACGTCACGTGTAGTTTCTTTAAAAGTTTCATGTAAAATGTTAGCAGTGATGTCTCATTTGAGTGTTTGATACCCCCTGGCGGTTATTGTTAAATTATTTTGTATAACCTTGTAGGCTTTGTTAAAAAATTGCTAAATAAAATAAAAACTTAGACAATCTTTGGCTTAAAAATAACTAAAAAGGTCTAAATAGAAAATATCCTTAAAAACATAGCAACATAAAAATTAAACAGAAGGAAACTAAAATGAAATAAGAAAATATGACAAGAAAGCAAAGATTAAAATACAAGAATATTAGCTTCTTGAAAAATAAATTTCACAAAATAGTAGAAAAACATTTCAGCACAATTTATGTGCCTGCTTAAGCTGAGAGCACAGTACATGAACAATATCCGGTAAGAGAAGCCATGTGATCGAATGATCTCACCCAGTGAGGTGGTGTTTATGGCAAAGAGAAGACGTCCTTGTACAGAGCCCACAGGAGTCCCCCAGGGCTCTGTACTAGGACCTCTTCTATTTGTTATATACACCACCTCACTAAGTAAGATCATTCGATCACATGGCTTCTACTACCACTGCTATGCCGACGACACCCAGATCATCTATCATTCTTACCGGACGACCACACAGTCTCCGCACGAATCTCGGACTGTCTCTCTGACATGTCAAGAGGGATGAAATCTCAGCATTTCCAGTTCAACCTCTCAAAAATCATCTCCCGCCTCGACTACTGCAATACCCTTCTAACTGGTTTTCCAGCCTGTACTGTGAAACCTTTTCAAATTGTCCAGAAAACAGTGGCGCGTCTGGTCTTCAATGAGCCTAAAAGAACACGCGACCCCTCTGTTCACTGAGCTCCGTTGGCTACCGTTTGCTGCACGCATTAAATTCAAATCGCTAACAGTAGCATACAAAGTCCTGGATGGTACGGCTCCCATCTACCTGAGCCCTCTTGTAAAGGCTTATGTCATGGGCCAACCACTCCGGTCATCAAAGGATTGTCAGCTAGCAGTACCTATACCACGCTCAGGACAATCCAGACTCTCTTTATGTGTTGTTCCACAGATGTGAAATGACCTAACAAGCACTACCAGAACAAGGGTGTCCTTGTCGATTTTCTAGAAACTCCTGAAGACCCAGCTCTTCAGAGAGCATCTTCTAAATTAGGACCCTCCCTGCACCAGTCCTCCACTCTACCATCCACTCCTTGTTCACTTCCCTTCATGATTCATTATGCTGCCTCACTGCCACCTAGGACTGACTGATTATTGTTTTGTTGTTAGCCTCAAGGGCAACCTGCTGGCTTGTAAGTTGCTTTGGACAAAACCATCTGCTAAATACATAAACATAAACAAATTCCCTTTGCAGGCCCATCACCTGCTACTGGATAGGAACTGCTCTGGAGTGGTTCTGCCCTTATCTGTCAGAGCGTTCTTTCTCTGTGTCAATCTCCAAGTTTCGGTCCTCCACCACCTCCCTTACCCATGGTGTCCCACAAGGTTCTGTGCTGGGGTCTCTATTCTTCCTTCTCTATCTGCTTCCTCTTCAGCACATCCTGAGCTCCATTAAAGTTAAAGTCCCATAGTCATCATCACACAATGGTCAAATTCATCTCCACATTTCACCCATCCCCATGGAGGGGAGCAGTGAGCTGCAGTGGTGGCTACACTCGGAATCTATTTGGGGGTTTAACCCCCCAATCCAACTTCTTAAAGCTGATTGTCAAGCACGGAGGCATTGGGTCCATTTTTAAAGTCTTTGGTATGAGTCGTCCGGGAACTGAATCCCGATCTCCCACTCCCAGGGCAGACACTCTACCACTTGGCCACTGAGCTGGTAGGACTCTCCTACCATCTTTGCAGATGGCATCCAACTGTACAACTCCTTTAAGCCCCATGAGATGTCTAAGTTGCAGCTGTTACACACCTGCTTAGACTCTATTAAAACCTGGTTAGGGAAATTTCTAAAGCTGAACGAAGATAAAACTGAGATCTTCATCTGTGCCCCAGACAAGCTGGTTCCCAAAGTCAGAGACTCTCTTGGTCAGCTTGCTTCTCACACCAAACCTTCTGTCAGGAATCTTGGTGTGACCTTTGACCCAGCTCTCACCCTGGATTCTCATGCCAGTTCTCTTGTTCGCTCTTCCTTCTTCCATCTCAGGAACATTGCTAAGCTGAGTCCCATTCTGTCCCGCTCTGAACTTGAGACAGTTCTCCACACCTTCATCTCCTCACGCTTAGACTACTGTAACTCTCTTTTCACGTGTCTGAGCAGAACCTCCCTGAACCGTCTACAGGTGGTTCAGAATGCCTGTGCTCGGCTTCTGACCAAGTCCTCCAAACACACCCACATCACCTCGCTTCTCCTCCAGCTTCACTGGCTGCCAGTCAACTTCAGGGTTAATTTCAAGATGCTGGTTCTGGTTTTTAGGGCCTTACATGGTCAAGCACATTATCCGATGGTGATCTTCTCAGTCCCTACACCCCCAGCAGGTCCCCGAGGTCCAGTGACCAAAGCCTACTGATTGTGCAGCGCACCAGGCTGAAGACCAAAGGTGACAGATCATTTGCTGCTGTGGCCCCCAGACTCTGGAACTCTCTCTCCCTGAGCCTGAGATCAGTGGACTCAATGGACTCCTTTAAAAAGCAGCTGAAAACTCACCTGTTCAAGCTGTTTTTTGCGTGACCTTTGTCATCACCCTCTCCTTATTCTGTTCTTATTCCACCTTTCCCAGGATCCACTGATTTCCCTCTTTCCTATTCATTTTCTCTCTCCCTTTCCTTACATTTTTTAATCACAATTTTTAATTATTTCTCACTTAAAACATATTTCCTAATTGTTTTAAAAAAATCTTTTTTATATTTAAATTTTTGTGAAGCACCTTGTGATTTTTATCTTGAGAGGCACTATAGAAAAGATCGTTTTCTTTCTTTTGCATTTATTGTCTCCCATCTTTGTGAAATTTGCATTCATATTTGATTGTTCAAAATATGTTTTAAACCTAAAACGACCATAAAGGATGTAGATAGTAAATAATAAGATATTAAAATATTTACTTTTTATAGATTTTTTTAGCCTCATTGCTGCAGCTACTGTGATGTTACAGAGCAATTTTCATTGACATCCTGTGTGTGTGTGTGTGTGTGTGTGTGTGTGTGTGTGTGTGTGTGTGTGTGTGTGTGTGTGTGTGTGTGTGTGTGTGTGTGTGTGTGTGTGTGTGTGTGTGTGTTGCTCACATCAAAGGTCTGCCATTTGGGAACATTTTCTCTGTGATTGATGGACCGCTGGAAAACAGCACTGGTGTGATTTATTTCTACATGACGCCCATGGACAACAGTGGTCGACCTGATGAGTAACCCTTATGCTTCTCTTACCTTCTCGGAAGCTGAGGGTGACTTCTGCTGACAAGTGCATGAAATATTTACCAGCTTGTCCTTGTTTTGATGAGAATATCCTATGAGTACAATTTTTAGATGTATTTTGTTTCTAATCAGCTCCCTCTGACCTGGATTGAAATGTTTTAAACAAACTCCTCCTTGGTAGAGGAACTTAAAATAACTTGTTTTAATAAAGGCAGATTCTTTTCTTCTGTGTTTTAAGGCAAATGGTGTATGATCCAGAGGATCCCAGATGTGCTCGACTCACACTAACAGGCAAGATGGTGGAGGTGGCCCCGGATGAGCTCGCTTGTGGAAGAAGGCAATGTTCTCGAGGTAACGGAGCTGCAAGCAGCTGTAGTGGGATGAAGCAACATTTAGTTCATATGTAATGAGATGTTTTTGGTTTTTATTTGAGAGTAGACATCCTGCAATGGCAGAGTGGCCAGTGGGACATAAATGGTTCTTTATGAAGATGGATTTGATTCAAGTCTGGCTGCAGGACTGACTGGGGGAGTATTACTCTTTCCACTGGAGGATTATTTCAAAACTGTGCCTTTCTGAGGTCTCATCGCCTTGTTTCATTGTGACACAGATGCAATTTCTTATGATGCGTGAATGTACTTATAGTTAAATTCTCAACTGAACTACCATGTGTTACAATCTTTGTATTGTCTGTTTTAAGAATTTGCACTAAAATGGAACTAAAGCCCCTAATGTATTTGTAATTTATCACACCTAATTTGCATTCTACTCATTTCCTTTTTTTATATTCATTCCAAATATTTTAATGAGAAAACCTATTTAAGATGATGATTAGATAGTTAAGAAAACTGTACATCTGTATAATTTAGAAAACAATACCTCAATGTTCATTTTGTGATTTTTGAGTGTTTATCATTTTGTCCTAATAAGATATCATTTTTATTTATTTAATATAAGTTTAAATTCATACTTTCTTGGACCCGACCGATATATCGGCCAGCCGATATTATCGGCCGATATTGGGGTCAATAACAGTATCGGCTATCGGCCAAAAAGATGGCCGATATGGCCGATATTGCGCTACCTATCCAGCAGATGGCGCCAGCTTTACGAACTCATGTTGTGTGGCTCCACCCCTTTGAACACAAATTATTGTTTTGAAACTTTTTTAAAAATGTATTCTTATTTATGTTTCTTATGTGCAATTATTTCCGGTCCAGGGTGAATAAGTTCACCAAGTTAACTTCCTCAGAGTGTTACTTTGTTACAAAGCACAAGTATTACATTTTATTTATTGCTGCATTTTTATTATTTTAATATTCTTATAGGGATCTTCTGTCCCTGAACTTGTGTGTTGTTAGATTCCCCAGAGTTAGCCAAGTCAGAAAAAAACAGTTTGTAACCAGTTGTTTTAGCATAAAGCAATGGAAGGGAAGGGCTGCATTCATAAAAAAAACACCACAATGTATGTGAATTCACTTACATTGTTTTATGCTAAACTAAGAAAACCAACTGCTGCCAGATCATATTGGACTGGTTATAAAATGTTTTTTCTGATTTTTCTAACTCTGGGGAATCTTAACAAGACACAATTTTACTGAGTGGTGCAATATTCCTTTAAGTTAAAATGTATTTGTGGAAACCACAGTTTACAAGAAAAAACTTGAATGCTAGATTTATGCTGTGACTGAGTTTGTGTGTTCTGTTGTTTTTGAGATCTGCAAAATAAATCTTATTTGCATTACTTGGAAACCCTAATGTGTTATTAAGACAGTTCTTTGGTGTGTAATAGAGAAATAAGTTTGCATCAAGAAGGCAGGCAAAGAATGAAGGGTTTAAGCTTAAGAATTTTTTTAATTATTTCTTTTGTGTGAGGGAGATTTATCGGCCATTATATCGTTCCCAAAAATAGCATATCGGTCGGGCCCTAATACTTTCTTCAAGAGCTTGAACATGTTTAACTAATTAAGTAAATCTGTTTTAAAAAAATCTCATGTAAACTTTGAGTAAAATATTTATAACTAAGTGATATCTAACACCACTAATAATATATCATTTCACACTAAGTGTTTTACTGCCATGCTGTTCTTCGTATTTTATATTTTTCTATTGCTTTTTATTTGTTTGATAAACTGGAAATAGTGTTTTTGTGTTTAAAAATAAATTTGACAGCATAAAATGGCTCACTGATAAAGATGAATCTTGGTGGAGAAAAAGTTTTACCAGCTTTTTGAGTGTAACAGCAATACAGCACTTGTAAGTAAATAATTATTTGTAAAAAAAAGTTTGGAGAATACATTTTAAAATATCGTGAAATAAAATGATATGCGTTGACTAAAGGTACATTTTGAACAGATCTTTACTGTCCACTAGGTGATGCTCTCCTACATTAATTGTAATAAGGTGAAAGGCTTTGGGTGATGCTTTTCTACAGTAATTATAATGAGGTGAAAGGCATTGTGAAAAATAGAAGTTACTTACTCGAAACTTCTAATAATTTTACCGGGATATGACATCATTTAAAAACCTGTTTTTAGAAGTTGCAGCAGATACATTATTTAATTTAGAATAAATATAAAGTTTTTGGTTCAATGACCACAGGAAATGTCAATTAATTGAAAACACTTTCAAAATAAAAAATCCATTTACATTTGAACTTGGTTTCATTGAGATTTTGTTTAATTTAAATGACTTGTCTTTGGCTTCACTTTTATTTGGAAAAGTTCACACCGGAAATGAGCGACGTGACAGGTGAATGCGTTAGTTACAGAAAACGTTACGTGTGGACTTTGTATTATGTATGGAAACAGTGGTGTGTGAGCTTTTTTTCGGATTTAAGTTGACAAAAGTGGAAAAACATTAAGAGGCAAACTACTGGGAGGGAAAAGGAGGTCCTATTTTTTTCTAGATTAGTGACGGCAGATTGGCAGATCCCCGGTTCAGAGCAACGGACGCAACGGAGTTCCAACTAATGTTAGCTTGGTAGCTAACTAGCTAATATCTGGCCGCAGGTCGACTAGGTTAACTGGTAATACTTGCTTCAGCTAGTTAACGGCACGTTGGTTTTCACTGGCATTCCGTTTTTATATGTTATCAATTGAAGCGGAATCAACGTGATTTGAGCAGGCGTAGCCTCCCGGACGCCGTCAGAGCAGCCTATCCCAGAGGATCCACCGTCACAGACTTGAAATGCGTGTTAACTTGTAGCTAACGTTTATGAGTATTACAATGGGCCATATGGTCATTTTGGTTGCTCTGTCTTGACCGGTCATGTAAGCTATTTCGTCGAGACAATTAGTTCACTTGTGACTCCTCGTCGTAGGACAGACCGAAGAGCACATTTAAGCCGTCCGCAAAGACAGTGGGTGACCGCAGCTGAGGTTACATCTGAGCGGTCGTCTCACTGCTGAGAAGCCCGTGTTCACACTCTGTTAACTGGCATAGTTTTTATCGTTGACGCGCCCTTATGTCTGCGCCTACGCCCGCCTCAACAACATCCTGAAGGTAGACAGGCGGACGGAGAGAGGGGAGGGAGGCAGGCAACGGCAGCTTCGGGTTCCCCGACACTCAGCCGAGACGAGGCATCGCTGAAATGAGATGAGGCTCAGAAATGGAACTGTGGCCACTGCACTCATCTTCTTCACGTCTTTCCTCAGTCTTTCCTGGTACACGGCATGGCAGAACGGCAAAGGTAGGTCTTACATCAATGGACTGATTATGAAATCACTAGCTCTGGAGCTTACATGTGTACACACACACACACACACACACACACACACACACACACACACACACACACACACACACACACACACACACACACACACACACACACACACACACACACACACACACACGTCATGCAGAGAACCACTGGGAGAAATACAAAATAACCTTAGAAATACAACCTGATCTTTTTTTAGGGGTCTCAAAACCGTGTACATGCAGTAATGCCCATCTCTTACTGGCAATTCAGCTTTATTTTTTCTCTTTAGCGTTTTATTTTCTTCAGTTTTTGATTTTCTTATATATAGTTTTGCACCTCTTCCTTTTTTCCTGATGTCATTGAACTGCCATGATTTTATTACTTTATTTTGTTTCCTCACATTTAGGAAAGGTTGTGTCTCTTTGGATCACCTTTTAGTTTATTTGTTTTTGCAACTTTTGACGTTTTTGTTTCATTTCCCATTTCTATTTTAATGCTCTTCTTGTAGATTTATGCACATGCCCTGAGCTTACTCCCAGTTGTAAAGAGCAGGGTTGTTACAAGCTTGTAAAATCCTTTAAAATGCATGAAACGTAATGTGTTTTAAAGGTTGTGAAACTGGTTGAATCGAACTGATCCTGTAAGGAGCTGGAACATCTTGACAACTCATCTTGAAAGGGCTTGAACTGAATTTAGTAAAGGTGTTAACCCTTAAAGAGGAATCGGATCCCTTCAGCCTCTGGGCTTGTGCTCATTTTGCACTTAAATTCCTTTTGTAAATGGCAATTGAAATAATTACATAAATTAAATCTTTATAGTTTAGAGAAGAAAATCCATTTTCAAACTTGGTGTAGTTGTTATGATGTTAGACAGCAGGTGTTAAAGTTTTATACAGGGAATTAAGGTAAACAGGAAGCTTACATTATGCAGAGGAACAATAGTAATGACCAGATGTCTTTTTGCTCAGTTTTATGGTTCAGGTCTTTCCTCTTTTATGACTGACCTCTCTGAATACCTCAGTCAGTTACTGTAAGAACAGGATATTTTTCATCAGCAACAGGTTGTACTGGTCAGTCTGTTTCACTATCAACCATTCTGTTCCTCGCTTAAACTGTATTGTTCAACAGTGTGTTAACTATGATTACATGTATATTTGCATGTCCTGTACACATCTGGACATGGATATCTGTGAGTCATTTTCAGTTGTGGCTGGATCAATGAGGTTACTAACAGTATTTGTAAAGACGATTATGGGCCTTGGTGGCTTGTTATCAGCAGGGTGTAAATAATTGCAGCCTTTAGATAAATTCCAAGGCAAGTCTTCATGTTGTGATTTCTCAGAAGCTTATCAGCTTGATGGAATATTTTCCATTAAATGGAGTCCAATGAGTTGCAACACTGAATCAAGCTGGGAATGGTTAGATTAATGTGTGTGCACAGCAGGCAAAGCTTTAGAGATTATGCCCTTTCTGCTGTCTGTTGCCCCTGTTCATGAGGTATACTGAAACCATTGATATTGAGAGTAGGTACTTGTGCTCCGTTCATAAACAAAACTGTTCATCTTTGATTATACTTTTTAAATCTATTTTTTAAACAAAGTACTTTAACTATGGTGATTTGATATTAAGTATGCTTGTCAGGATTTGAAAGAGATAGTTTTATAACTCAAGCTTTTACAGTACGTGTAAGATGAAGTACCATCCTAGTTTTGTTCTAATGAGTAGCTCTGATAATAAAACTGGACAAGTCAAGAAACAAATCTAGAAAGTGTTTTATTTTTTATTTTTTTTAACCCGTGGGTTTCCTATGAAAATATCTGAAATCGTTTTCAGTTGACTCTACCTAATGCAATTTATCATTGAAGAACACACAACAGTAAGTGTTTGTGCCATTCATCACTTATTTACTGCCCTCATTTTACTTTAACCAGTTTAAACCCCATTCTGGCCTATCCATCATACCGTTATCACTAATCCATTCCGGATTGATCAGCATCAAACTCGAGCAATAAGTTGACTCTCTCCAACATGATGAACCTTATACTTTCACGGATGCTGTCATAAAATCTACTGTGCACAGAGTCCTGAGCATTACTCTCAGTTCTGTTTATGGGTTATATGAGTGTACATAGCTGTCAGTTTTAAATCAAACAGTCCCCTTGTGAATAATAATAAAAAATACCTTGAACCCTTGAAGTGAAACAGTGTGAAGTGAAAAGTTGCACTTCCGCTGTCAACACTCTTGGTTTGAAAAGGTTTTCAGTAGGGCTGCACAATATATCGAAAAATTATCGTCATCGGGATAACAGGACGTGCGATAGGCCCATCGCAAAACACGCCAAAAATGGCGATAAATGGTTGGTTCAAACATTTCCATCCATGTCATACATCAGCTTTTTTTAAACCAGCTGTTTTTTGCGCGGAAGTATTATTTGACCAATCAAATGTAGCCCTTCTGATATGAGGCCAATCAGATGAGTCTGTTCACGTAAAATGCCCGCTTCCTACGTAGACCCTTAGAATGGAACGCAACACCCGAACTGAGTTAGCGGCGCGCCGGCGCCGTTCCTTTGTTCGTCATGCTGGCTCAGAGCAACAAACGCACTTTGTGCTGAGGTTTCTGGAATCAGCGTTGCTTTCAAACATGAACGTGAGTCCGCTTGGTGCCGTTAATCATTTTTACCAGGCTGACTCCGACACGTGCTGGTGAACCAACCCACCTTCATGTCCCTAGTGTTGCACCGGGTGGTGATGTTAGCCCCAGGCTCCGGTTAGCTTCCAGCTAAAAGGCTACAGCACTCTCCTCCCAGTCCCACCCTGCTAAAGAGGGCCTGGAAAAGTTTCCCCACACATCAAAGTGATTTTTCATTTATGAGCATTTATAACCTTGTTAATCAGGATAGTTGATTTGCTGCTGCACATAAACTGTCAGTCAGAAGCTCTGCAAGCCGGTTATCTTAAGAGGAGCTAGTTCAATTTGTTAGCTTGTTATCAGAATCATAGTTGCAGTTTCATCATCTGAGCTGCTTTTTAAGATCTAGGTAAACTTTCCAATTTGGGGTTAAAACCAAACGTTTTCACATATTTTTCATGTAGTTTTTTGCTAGTTCCTCTTCTGAATGGTAGACAATTGTTTTTCTCTCCCTCAAAAAATCTCCAAAGTTTGGCCCAGCACAGATCACTTTCCAATAGCAGCAACAGCCTTATATCATAACCACCTAAGTGGAGAAAATGTTCAGTAGCAATGAGAGAATTTGCTGTTGCATTTACGTGATGTTAAGTATTATTTAACATTTAAACTTATTTTTCAGATTTTATTTCTTCAAAAAACCCTGGTAAGGGATGTTTTTCTGTATTTGGAGCATCAGAAAAAGTTTTATGGTGGGGGTGATGTTATAGAGTCACTGAGAAACTGCATGCATGCAGTTTGTTGCTTTGCTGCTGATACAGTAGCAGGTGCAGCTGCATAATTTTTCAATAAAAATGTTATGTTGTAATGGAATTCATGCATTAGTTTTTGTTTGCTTTGAACCCAGAGCAGACGTCACACGCCAGATGACATCAACACTGCATACTTTAGTATTTGTTCAGTTATCGTAAGTAATATCGATATCGCAATATTAAGCACTGTTATCGAATATCGCAGGTTTTCCTAATATCGTGCAGCCCTTTTTTTGAGCTTCGCTACAGCAAAGTCAATGAGAGCAAAGAGGCGTTCCTATGATCTCACTTATTTACAGACAATGTATCCAACAGAGGCTGGGAAATTATTTACTCAGCCAAGTTTTAAAATGGTTATTTAATCTTGTGTAGAATAGACATACTTTATCACTTCAGCATGGAAAAAATATTGATATACAGTATTTATACTATCTAAAGCAAATAATAATAAATCACTAGAAAAAGTTTGCTTCTTTAAATGTTTTATTACTCTATTTTCTAAATGTGTTGACCGTAAATATTTGAAAACCTGACTAAGAATTATAACACTGAGCATTGTTGTGTAAGCTAGGATGTAAATCCTAGTCTATGGCCTTTGAAGACTCATTTTTCACCTGC
This sequence comes from Nothobranchius furzeri, assembly GCF_043380555.1. Classification (NCBI taxonomy): domain Eukaryota; kingdom Metazoa; phylum Chordata; class Actinopteri; order Cyprinodontiformes; family Nothobranchiidae; genus Nothobranchius; species Nothobranchius furzeri. Next base: position 26,313,236 of record NC_091754.1, on the reverse strand, counting down.
GTCACATTCAAATTGTGCTCTTGGCTTTAGATTTCAGATTCCATGTTTTCTTTTGTATTTTTGTTTGATCTTAGCAGACTTTCTTTTTAATTTGTCTTTTCTACTTCGCCAGTTATAGGTGTGCCGTTGTTTTGCGTCATTTTGAAAGTGTGACTTTTTAAAGCTTTACAAATATCGGGTACATGAAATCTGTGTATTTAAAGGGACTTTACGGAGTTTTGAATTTTTATGCTCGCGATTGCCCCCTCAGGCCAAAAGCATAACGGCAGCATCAATAGTAGGCTCGTGCACGAGGCGCGCATGCTGTACATGCACACTCCTTAACGAAAATAACAGCTGAGACAGTCCCGTGTGTTTGTGTGTGTGTGTGGCCCGGAGGACAGAGGGCAGGAGAACGTGCAGCTAATTAATTAAATAATTTGGTTGACCAAGGTTTAAGATGGGTCAGTCTGTCAGCTTCACAGAGCTTCCCTTCCCTTGCTTGAAAAATTGTTCCAAAATGAAAGTTGAACCCACATCTTTTTTTATCTTTGAATTCAAAGCCGTTCGGCGAGTCTCAAATAAAAATTTGGGCATCTTAATGTAAAAAAATACACCATTAATGAAAAAAATAAACTCTAAATAAATTTTGTTCACATCCAGAATCGAACCCGTTTTTTCTGCACGAGAGTTCAACGTTTAACTAGGTGAGCTAAAGGGCCAGTCACGTCTTTTGTATCTGTAACTTTTATATCCTTGATGACACATGAAACAACGTTCAAAGAACGGTTGGGAGCGAAAATGGCTATTTTGTTGCTAATTTGCAGGAAATATCTAGAAGAAAGTAGCTAAGGGTCCTCAGAAATGTAGCTAGGTTCATCACTAGGCGTTAGTAACAGCGACAAAGTCGCTGAGTTGGCACTACCTCGCTCTCTGCTGCTAAAGCTACTGATAGCAAATGCTACGGGCTATGCCTGAGCGTGAACGCGCATGAAGCAGCCTGCTCGACCCGAGCAGCTCTCTTTTTCTGTGATTTTACAGAAAAATAGGCAATCACAGTAAAAATGCCAGGGCTCATTCTACAGGACCAGGGCATTGCAGGAGAATGTATGAAGAAGAAATTTATTATTTCAATACATGTTTTGGCTGTCAAACTTCCATAATGCCCCTTTAAATGATTGTAGCTCAAAGACATTTATTTAAGTGTGTTTCAGTCCAGTTAAGAAGGGGTGTTCTTAGACGATGTTTGGTTATGTGTTCAATGGTTCCTTTACTTCTGACAGCCTGTCTTGTTCTGCTTACTTGACTGCTGTGTGTTAGAGCTTTGCCTGTCAGCTGTCCAAACACTCGTTGTTGAACGACTCTCCAGAATGTGTACTTCTCTGTTAGGGTCTCCTTCATCCCCCAATGAAAGAAAATGCTTATCTCCCCGAGTTTGTAATAGTGAATACTAACAGGATAGAGGGACTTTCTTTTGGGAAGGGTTTTATGAAAATAGATTTAAATGCCTTTCGCTAACTCCCAGGAACCATTTCTTTCTCTGTTATTTGGTCATTGTTGGTTGGTAATTATCCACTTATTACCTCTTTCTATTCATTTTCCCTTTCCTCACATTTTTAAATCAAAATTTCTTACTCCTCCAAATAGTTAGATATATATTTTTTTAGTACTTAAAAAATGTGTTCTTGTGAAGCGCCTTGTGATTTTTATCTTGAGAGGCCCTATGGTTGTTTCTTCTTCTTCCTCTTTATTAGGTACACTCTTGCAGAGTGTATATACTTATTTCTGAATCTTCTATTAATATTTATGGTGTCTATTTTCAGGTATTTCTATCAGTCCAATAAATGTATACCTAACGGTTGTCAAGGCTGACTCTGACCAGTGTTGGTATTTGGAAGGAATTTTAAGAAATGACTATGGTACAAATAAAGAAAATTAGAGAAGTGAAAGTTTGTCTTCTTTCTAGACAGGAAATGAAAGCACTTGCTGTTTAATATCAACTTCTTGTTCATCAAAGTTGGAAAATTAATTTACAATCAAGGTTAAAAACCTAGAAACACATAAAATAAATATCTGCCAACGTTTTCATCAAAAAAGTTAACTTGCTAGTAAATAAAAAATGTATATAATACAATTACGTCACATCCTCCATGTTTATCGTCAGTATTCACTGAAATAATACTGGACCGCTACATGTTGTTTTCTAAATAAATGTTCAATTGGTTTCCTTTTTAAGAGGCATATGCAGCATGCCTTTGTTTTCAGGAAATTAAATCATGATCAAAGCCTTTCTGAGTACTGGGAGTGAGCTAAGTAAAGCAAACACCACAGAATTCAACACGTTTTGTTGTACAAAGCACAGGAACTAAATATCACCTTGAAATGACAAAGAGATTAGTGTGTTTGTGTTGGAAGTTGAGCGCTGCTCAACAGTCTTCACCAGTTTAAATAAAAATACTATTTTCTAGCTCAATTTCTCAGTTCCTTGGTGGTTTTTAATATTACATTTGAATTAGATGGGTTGAAGCACCAACGTTTATGTCCAGATGTAATAATGATCATCCAACCTTTTCATTTATCTCAAAGTTGTCATTTATAATCAGTGTCTTAAATAATAAAGCTCTGTGACAAATGCTAGGAAGGAAGGAGTTTGCTCAGGATGTGGCAGAAACATGAGCATCAGTGTAGGCGAGGGGGTGGAGCATGTGGTTTCAACGTTATGTTTATTTTGTTTTAATCACATGAAAACTCAGCTACACTTGCTTTATACCAATTCATATATGTGTGCACGTTGATTGTAAAATTCTGGAGCTCTAAATTCTGACTTCCTGTGGTTTTTAGACAAAGATCAGATGACTGATGGGTTTATGTTCTAAGCAGCTCTGTTCAGTTGCTACTTTTTCATTTTGCAAATCTTACTTCCTCCTTGCATGAACATTTACAACTCCCTTCCTCTGTTTTTAAAGGCATGGTTTTCTTCCATCGTCACATCGTTCTAAGCACAATGGGCCAAAAATAGCATGTCATTGCAGTAAAGGAGGTAAATGAGCAAGCAGCAGCTGTGAGGAAGGGTAGCTGTAGCTGCATATCAGGAGTTATGGCTTAGAATGAGAGAGGATATGGCTTCCTCGTTGTGAGTTCTCATTTGTAGTCATTCAGTGTGTGTTTGTGTATGTCGGTGTACACACTTAGCTTGTGCACATTTTGAGGCAGGGCAGTTTGCCAGACAAATCCTAAGTGGTCTGGAAGGAAAACAGGAGTAGAAAAAGTGAACGTTAAAAGATGAGAAGAGCCTGAAGTGAGCAGTATAATGGGAGAGAGAAGCCAAGAGTGCTGACGGTGTGCTGTGAAGCACTGACACGCGCATTTGTCGTTGTCTAAAACAGCCTTTCCTCTGTTTAAGCAGACATCATCAGCTGTTTGGGAGTTAACAATCATTATTGTTCGCCTCCTCGTGCTTCTGTCCACTTCCTCTGTCTCACAGTGCTCTGCATTCATTGGTGCTATTGCCTCTTTACTTCTGAACAACATTCCCAGACAGCACACAATTTCTCTTCAGATGGTAACTTACTGACTAGAGTTGTTCTTTGTTTATTGTATTGTGTCATAAGGTTTATGTTTATGTGGATTAATGGAGTTTCAGTGTTATAGATGCCGTGCACAAGATGATGCTGAATACAAGAAGTCTGCCGCATTTTCTCATTAGTACATTAAAATAACAATTTTTTTCAATGTAATCACATACAACAGCTGTTTCATTTGTAGTCACACTTTTCTATTGTTTTCTTTTTTTTAACTGAAATGTTACCTTCTAAACTGAAATAACATATTTTTTATTCTTTAATTATTTGTGATCACTATTTTTGACTTGCACTCAAAATTGGAAACCCCGCAGTATTTATTTGGTGTTAAAAATTACTTCCAGTGCTCCAGTGTAGTATAGTGAAATCTAGATCCAGTTTCTATGAAAAGCCAGATTTGGTACACAGCTACTGTAAGGCAAAAAAGAGCAAAAATGTATTGTTATTCTTCCAGTTGTCATCAGTGAAAGCGGTGTTTTCAAACTTGCAATTTTTTCATTTGCAGAGGCCTATTACAGTGTAATCAAACATGAAAGTATGTCGTGTAATATAGATGTTATAGATAGATGTCACAGACCGTAAATGGTGATCTATCAGTTGTTTATCTCTAGTTTTCAGCAAGTTGATTGTAGCCCTCAGTTAAGCCAGAAGGGTGGAGATGAGCTGTCCTGGGCCAAAGTCTCATGCTGTGTTGTGTGAGACTTCTCAAAATCAAGTGGTACAGCTTTTGCTGGGACCCTATCATGTCTTACGGCACAGTGGGTGGAGGTCAGGAGAAACAATGAGCCCATGGTAAGAGAGCCAAACTTAAGGCTTTGGGTTGGAAAGTTGCTGCCACACTGTGTCTGGCTTTTCAAATACCACTTCTCTTTTTGAACCGCTCGGCCTTGCTTCTGTATTTCAGTAGACAAGTGAATGAATGGTTGGTGTGGGCTTGCAAAAAAAATAAAAACAATAAACGAATAAAGGTGTGCGTTTTTCATCCAGTCTTCATGCAAACATTAAGGAGAGATCTGATATCTATTTATGGATCAATTTACGCTTGTTAGCAAATACACTTGACTCAGGGATCAATACTGCTACTGTGTGCCTGAATAAAGCTGATACGTGTGGGTGTATGTTTACCTAAGGAAACGGTTTTAGCTGAAGGTAGAAGCCATCACTTACATGGTCGTTCTTCCTTTGAAAAATATGATGTTGGAAGTGCCCCAAAGACACTTATTGTGAATGTGAGTAAAGCACCTTTCAAATTTATTAATACTTAATCTGTGCTCTATGAAATAACAGCTTGGTTAGATTATTTGTGTTTGTACACTGCAGCTGAAGAGTGAGTCTTAAGGCTAGCAGGTGCACCACTTGATTATCGTCTTCATAAATGCCTTATGCATTCAGATATGATATTCAGCAGCTCACAATAAGAGAATGTAAAGCTCATTATGAATAAAGGTTAAGTTGGATTTTAATGTAAAGTACCCCCAGTATCTTTCTTGTATTTCACCAACATTTAATCCTCAACTAGTTCTTGTGTGATTGATTCATCATGATCTTAAGAAACTCATTAGAAACTGATCTTATAATATAGTGATTAGGGCTGCAGCTATCGAATATTTTTGTAATCGAGTACTCTATTGAATCTTTTATCGATAAATCAAGTACTCTAATAAATTGCCCTTTTGTGTTTGTAAACCATTATATCAAATAGCATGTTCTAAAATATGAAAGACCTCTTAAAATGAGCAAGCAATTGCCAGGTATTCTTCAAGTTTTATTCTAAATTAGTTTTCAAAACTTCAGCACTTCAACTTTACTTCACAGTAAACAAATGCGAGCGGCTGCGGCCCAAACTAGACCCGCTCACGGTGCATGCGCAAACATGGCTCACCAGCTATTTCGCTATTAACACGCGTCCGTTTTAATTTCTACACTTTTTTTTTCTCACACAATAACAAGGATAGTCGAGAAAGCATGTTTGCCGTGGTTATGTGAAATTATACTGATAACAAAGCATTTATTTCCTTTCTTTAATTTTCCTCCGCCACTCTTAAGTACCTGTCCTCCTGCAGCAATCCCGAGGGACAACAGACATCAATAACAACACAGTAAAAAGTCTGACGTGTTGTGTGAAAACTGCTATTTTTAGCACAATTTTTAGGTCCGACGTGTTGCTACCAGACGCACAGTGTGAGCTGAAACTGAGTGCTACAAATGAAAAAGTCGCACAGTGTCCGCAGACTATATAGAAATACAGGCTAAAATGCATTATCTTGTGGAGGCTCCGAGTCCGCTTGCAGAAGTGACATTTACATGTGGATGTCAGGTGCTGCAGCATTGAGGATGTGGTGTTGTGGTAGGCTAAATCCATTTTACAGTATGTACACTGGAGTACGTTTTCCGCCTTGGTCCCACACCTTTGAAATCTCCTGTCTTTTTTGCACTCCACCGGGGTCTACGTTGTCCGCCATGGCTTAAGAGAGTTAAGCCGGTTTCACACTGCGAGCATCAGCGGAACGGAACAGCAGCGGAGCGGCTCACTCGCGAACTTCAAAGCGGTCCTTTTCACACCGGGAGAGTCTTGGCCGCGGCACGGCTTCCTCGCTGCACCTCGCTGTACCCGCGAGATTCTAAAATCCCTCGAGACTTCCGACACCTTCCTCATCAAGAGATCACAACCCCCGCGAGGAATCACACCGTTGCACTTCTCGAAAGAAACTGGTGGTAAACAAAGCCGTTCGGTCACGCGTGCTGACGTAAGTTATATATAACATTGCAACGTTGCATTTTATTTTGAAAATAACCGGGGATTTTACACTGAAATAGTGTAGTTTCCTGTCTAGCACTATGTGAACTGCAGAAATTGACATGTCCCAGAAGCGGCTCACGGAAAAAATAGAACGCAATCCTATCTTAAGCGACGTGGCATGCCCCTTCTGGGAAGCGCCTGGAAATTGCCGTGTCGCGGCTGGTTTGAAACACTCCATAGACTATAATTGGATTCAATTTGAAGCGGTGCTGCTTCGCTTCCATTCCGTTGATGCTTGCAGTGTGAAACCGGCTTTCTATTCGCTACTCGCGTGTGCATTCAGTGCAGTGTATGTGCATCACTTATTTCGGTCCGGATGAAACATGACCCCGGGCAATTGCAAAGCCATGAATTAATTAAACATGAATTAAATGAAGCCTCGAGGCAGAGAATTTGACTCGAGGCTTTTTTGTACTCGAATTATTCGAAACTCGCGGAATCTTTTCAGCCCTAATAGTGATACGTGTTAAACTCCATTCATGGCTGGATGTTGACTTTACAAAGAGAGCACATTTCTGTAATAATAGATTACTAAAGTTAGTTTAAAATGATCAATGTTAAGATTTATAGGCAGGATTTATTACTTTGCACCATTATTAAAATGAATTAGTCCCAGTATATTACAATAAGGTTTTTATTTTATTGTCAGTGTGTCAGTAACTCATCAGAGCTCTTACATTGAAGTCATTAGGCTTCTGACGGTAAAACCAAATCCATGTCTACTGTAGATTTTTGTGTGTTTATGTGTGAGTATAATTGGGTTAAATTATCAGTTTAATCAGGTTTCTCTCTTTCTCAGCAGCTGGCGTCGGATAATCTGCATTTCTATTTATCTGTTTGACTTTCAAGCGAATTGAGTCTGCACCGCAGAACATTTCAAGCATGTTTTCATTTAGAAAAATCTCAGTTGTCAAAGCAAGCAGAGCAACCATGATGTAACCATGTATAACTTAAGTATGTTCCTGTAAACAGTTTTTAAAATAACAGTTTTTAGTTACTGCATGTGTATTTGTTTTTGGATCTGAGAAGGACCATACAGGCCCTTCTCAAAAAATTAGCATATTGTGATAAAGTTAATTATTTTCATTAATGTACTGATAAAAATTAGACTTTCATATATATTAGAGTCATTACACACAACTGAAGTAGTTCAAGCCTTTTGTTGTTTCTAATAATGATGATTTTGGCATACAGCTCATGAAAACCCCAAATTCCTATCTAAAAAAATTAGCATATTTAATGCGACCAATAAAAGAAAAGTGTTTTAATACAAAAAAGTCTACCTTCAAATAATTATGTTCAGTTATGCACTCAATACTTGGTCAGGAATCCTTTTGCAGAAATGACTGCTTCAATGCGGCGTGGCATGGAGGCAATCAGCCTGTGGCACTGCTGAGGTGTTATGGATGCCCAGGATGCTTTGATAGCGGCCTTAAGCTCATCCAGAGTGTTGGGTCTTGCATCTCTCAACTTTCTCTTCACAATATCCCACAGATTCTCTATGGGGTTCAGGTCAGGAGAGTTGGCAGGCCAATTGAGCACACAGTAATACCATGGCCAGTAAAACATTTACCAGTGGTTTTGGCACTGTGAGCAGGTGCCAAGGTCGTGCTGAAAAATGAAATCTTCATCTCCATAAAGCTTTTCAGCAGATGGAAGCATGAAGTGCTCCAAAATCACCTGATGGCTAGCTGCATTGACCCTGCCCTTGATAAAACACAGTGGACCAACACCAGCAGCTGACATGGCACCCCAGACCATCACTGACTGTGGGTACTTGACACTGGACTTCAGGCATTTTGGCATTTCCCTCTGCCCAGTCTTCCTCCAGTCTCTGGCACCTTGATTTCTGAATGACATGCAACATTTGCTTTTATCCGAAAAAAGTACTTTGGACCACTGAGCAACAGTCCAGTGCTTCTTCTCTGTAGCCCAGGTCAGGCGCTTCTGCCGCTGTTTCTGGTTCAAAAGTGGCTTGACCTGGGGAATGCTGCATCTGTAGCCCATTTCCAGCACACGCCTGTACACGGTGGCTCTGGATGTTTCTACTGCAGACTCAGTCCACTGCTTTCGCAGGTCCCCCAAGGCCTGGAATCGGTCCTTCTCCACAATCTTCCTCAGGGTCGGGTCACCTCTTCTCGTTGTGCGGCGTTTTCTGCCACACTTTTTCCTTCCCACAGACTTCCCACTGAGGTGCCTTGATACAGCACTCTGGGAACAGCTTATTCGTTCAGAAATTTCTTTCTGTGTCTTACCCTCTTGCTTGAGGGTGTCAATGATGGCCTTCTGGACAGCAGTCAGGTCAGCAGTCGTACCCATGACTGCGGTTTTGAGTAATGAACCAGGCTGGGAGTTTTTAAAAGCCTCAGGAATGTTTTGCAGGTGTTTAGAGTTAATTTGTTGATTCAGATGATTAGGTTAATAGCTCGTTTAGAGAACCTTTTCATGATATGCTAATTTTTTGAGATAAGAATTTTGGGTTTTCATGAGCTGTATGCCAAAATCATCAATATTAGAAACAATAAAAGGCTTTAACTACTACAGCTGTGTGTAATGAATCTAATATATATGAAAGTCTAATGTTTATCAGTACATTACAGAAAATAATGAACTTTATCACAATATGCTAATTTTTTGAGGACCTGTATAGTTCTATATCCACATCCTTCCTTCCATATACATCAGTAAATAAATAATCTAAAGTAATGAAAAATGACACATAGTGACAGAATACCACTCTAGAAACATAATGTGTAAACTGTGAGACAATTTGAAACAATATTAAGTTACTTCTACTTTCTGTTCCTGTGGTGCCCAGTGTCTGATCTTCCCTCACACTGCAGGATTACAGGTGGGGCTTCATTTCTGCAGCATCCAAAAATCAAAGGGCTGATGTGAAGATGAAAGTCTAGTTTTTAGTTTGAAGTTGCCCTTTCCATGAGGTTTAGGTCAAATGGCATAATCTTAGACATCAGCATGCAGCAGAAACAGCTTGGTTCGACAACAAACAACAGTCGAGGTGGATCTGGGGAAAATGAACAATAGTTGAAAGGGTGATGAAAGGAGATGATAAAGGCGATCTGAGTATTGTTGGGGAAGAGTAGAGTAAAAGGGCAACATAAATCTACAAGAGGTGGAAGATCTGAGATGGGTCACACATGAATAAAAATCAGGTTTTTGTCCACCTGTAAAATCACAATCTCTCCATCTAGAGTTTACTTTCTTTATTCAGCTATTTGATAAACTCGAAGACTTAAAGTAATACTTACAAAGATTTAACAGAATTAGATAAATACTAAAAGTATGTAGCAAGAGAAGCAGATGTCTGTGCAAAAAATAAAAGCATCACTCAGGCAAATCAGTAAAGAGATATGCTTCATGTGTAGCAGGTAATAACTCAAGATACGTTTTGAGCTTCATTCTAAAAGCAGGGAGTCGATGCATGTCTTAAATCTAAACAGCAAGCTGATTTTTGACAACTACAGGTTTTTGCATCCATTGATGAAAACCTGGTTTAAACCAGCAGAGTTGGACACTGAGAAATGTTCTTGTCTGTTAACGAGGACACTGAGCAGATTTCTTAATGGGGCTATGATGTTATTGGTGGCTTTGTAACTGATGAGTGGTTATTTGAAAAGTATTTTAATTTTCACAATGAGCCGATCTTACGAAGTGAGAGCAGGAGTAACGTGATCTATATTTTGGCAGTACGTGTGAAAAATCTGGGTGCAGCATGGGTCAGTGTCAGTGCTTAGAGCAATTTTTTGGACTTCCAACTAAATTAGGGTTTCAGCAGTGAGTCATGCCTGGAAGTGATACAACCCAGGGATTTCTTCATTACTCTGGGAAATTGATTCCCATTTTAGAGAAATCACAGAGAAAACAGATTCTTCAGATATTTTAAGAAGATGCTTTATTTTTTATTTTTTTGAGTAAATGTTTGATCAGAGATCAGAATGCCGAGAACACGATTGGTTAGCAAAGATTCACCCCTTAACCACCTTTTTACAAGCATGTTAGTCTAAAAAAATCTAATATCAACAAAATAAGTTTCAAAGCTTACCAACAACACACACATTTGTTTATTTTGGCAGCAGACATTGATGAATGCATCATTTTCAAGTTAAATTAACTTACTTTTAGCGCCTGCTAATTGTATTAGCTGGCTGCTATATCACACATTCAATTTATTTTATCACATAAATGTTTAATGCTTAAGAAGTGAGACCTTGATGGCATAGAGGACTCTGACTAAATTATTTATTTCAATATTTCCTGTTCCTCTTGAGTGGCACGTTGAGATAAATGTACATCTCATCTGATAGCCTCCTCTTCCTCACCTATACAGATCCTATGCTGTCCCATCTGTCCGTTACACACTTCAACTCCTCTGCTCCTCCTGTTCTCTTCCTTCTCTACAGAAATGCTTATATAAAAGAGGCAAAGAGGCAATCGACTGAAAAAAAAAATGTTTTTTTTTTCAATTATAAGGCTTGGATTTCAAATGAAAGAAAAAAAAATTGGATTATGAATAAACATGTTTGTTTAATGCATGATTCTGAAGCCTAGGCCTAAATACAACAAGACTTAGAACGGATGTTCCCAACCAAACAAATGTACCTAAATGAGTATAAAAAATAGTTTTAAGTTGTAGGTTTAGCTAATTTTGGGATCTTTGAACTCTGTAGGAGATGCATCTATGAAAAAAAAGAAACAAATTTTAGCTTCTTTTAATTACTGATAATCTTAAACCAGTTTGCTTTTTTAGATGTTGGCACTTTCTAGTCCATGCAGTTAAACATGATTTCTTTCTTTTCTGTCTTCACAGAGAAGCTGATAGCTTACCAACGGGAGTTCCATGCTTTGAAAGAGCGCCTTCGTGTGGCAGAGCACCGGACGCTTCAACGCACCTCTGAGCTCAACAACATTCTCGAGCAATTTCGACGAGCCATCGCCGAAACCAACAGCAGCAAAGATGCTCTCATAAACTTCTCAGGTAACACGTAAAGCAAGAGATGGAACACATTTATACCGTCTTCCACTTCTGTTTCTCCTGTCATACTGTAAAGTTCATTTAAAAAACCAAATAAAAACTCTTGAGTAGCTTTGCATTTAAACTCCTTTAAGAGAAGAAGTATTCAAAGAAAATGCAGTGGAAATGTACATGGATTAGATCTTTTACCTACTTTCTAAACAGTCGTGGTTTACAATGATCATTGGCAGATCTTTTCCCAATTAATAAAATAATTTAAATACTGTACTTGGTGTATTTGATTTAGGGTTACTGTAATGATCTCAGTTTATTTGATCACTCATGTTTTATTTTTGTTTTGATGTTTACACATTGCTTTCATTTAACTCTTCACCACTGAGTAAAGTGTAAAATGTGAGCAGATAAGCAATTAAACCAATATTGTTTTATTTTATATGAGTCTATTAAACAACATGTACATAACCTGTCTCTTGTAGCTCCTGAAGCTGTCTTAGATCTGTTTGTAAATAGTTCTGTGTGCATCTGCCTTCAGATGAGACACAGAAACTGCTGAAGGAGCTCACAAATAGGAAACCTCTACAGGTGCCAAACATCTACCACCACCTGCCTCACCTCCTTAACAATGAGGGCAGCCTCCACCCTGCAGTGCAAGTGGGTCTTGGACGCACAGGAGGTGAGGAATGAATGTGCACTTTGAAAGTTCAGCAGAAAAGTAGCATCGCTGATTTATTAAACCTAATGCTCCACATTGCACCGCTGTTCTGCACAAACATGGTGCAACCTTTGTCTTCACACCTGGGAGAGAAACAAGCCTCAACAGGTTTTAAGGTTGCAACTTGTACTCAGTAAAATCCTCTGGTGGATCGTTGTTACAAAAGGATAGTTGTGTAAAACATGCACAGGCTTAAAGATGATTACCGTATTTACCCGAATATAGGACGACCCCATTATAAGACGACCCCACTTTCCAAGAGATTAATTTTTTTAGAAAAAGGCAAAATTCACTTTTTAAAGAAAATATTTAATATTTGAAAAATTTTGGTAAATACAGTAATACCGTAATTACAGACTACTTTAATATTTACCTATTAATGCAATCACAAAAATCTGTTATGAAGCTTTTGGGGTTCTGTCAGGAAATCAATTAAATGTTATTTATATAGCACTTAATCAAACAAATAAAATCCAACTCAAAGTGCTTTACACAAACGGTACTGAACAAAAATAAAAATCCCCACTGTAGTCAAACTGTAAGAACTTCTCTTAACATGTCAAATCAAGTTATTTCAAAAGTCTGCATGAGGCATTTACTCACAGATGTCCTCTGCTTCGCTCTGCTCAGAGTCACTGTCACTCTCACGCTGCGGTCCCGCCTCCTCCCACAATAATGCCAGCTGGCATTGGCTCTTTCGGCACAGTTTTGCGTTTTAAAATCACATACGGGGCCAACTTAGTCCCGTCTGCCAGGCACGCCAACATGACGGTGATCCGATTCTTCTCATTTCCAGTTGACTTCACAATAACAGACTTCTCACCTTTTTTGTGCACAGTCACAGATGTAGGCATGTCAAAAAACACCGGTGTTTGGTCGGCATTCCCGATCTGATCCAGTGTGTAGGAGTGTTTTTTCCTCAAGCCAATCACATAGCGCTGAAAAGACTGCAGCTTCTCTGCGAAGTCTGATGGCAGGTGCTGGGCAAGGCTGGTTCTGCGTCGCAGCGCGAGGCCGCTCCGGCGCATCATCCTTATGCACCAGCCGGTGCTGGCTTTAAACTCTGTGGTCGGTATGTTTAACTCCTTGGCAATGTTCAAGGCTTTGAGCTGGATGATTGCTCTGGTAATGGGCAGACCTTCATTACGTTTCTCAGTAACAAACTCTCACACCCGCCTGTCAATTTCTTGGAAGCGGCCGCGTTGTGGACCACGAAAAGCTTTTCTCTTGCTGTTAGCATTTTTCAGACGGTCTTTCTGGATGCGCCATCTTCGGACGTTACACTCCGTAACGCCATATTTTCTGGCTGCCTGGCAGTTGTTAGTTGCTTCTGCTGCGTTGACAACCATCATTTTGAAGTTTGCGTCGTAACTCTGCCGCAGCTGTTGGTTAACTTGCCTAGTTTTAGATCTGCTTAACTCCAGATTCCTCCCCGCCATTTTTCTTCTTTAGTTCAATGACCTCACCACGACCTCTGCTTAGTTGGCGATTATAAGACGACCCCCCCTTTTGCATAATTGTTAATTTAAAAAAAACCTCGTCCTATATTCGGGTAATTACGGTATTATCAGTGTATTATTGTTATTCACTGTTTGGCCCTCAGCCTTTTCTCTGAACTCTTTCCTTGTTGTTTAGTAAATTCTACATTTTCCATACATCTGTTTGTAATGAGCCCAAGCACTTAGACACTTAAAGGATTGAACAGAGAAATGTTTATTTAAAATATTATTTAGAGTTAGATACAATAAACCATTAACTGTGATTTTTCTGTTTAAAGTTGGTAAAACTTAGAAGTTTAGTTTTATTTTATTCAGCTGGCTAAGCCCTCTTCAGTTTTGGAAAAGTGCAGAAAGTTTAGACCTAAAGCTGACAGAGGACATGAAAGTGGTGAGAGAACCAGGAAATAAGATGTGCCCTGACAGTCAGTTCTTTGCATGTTTGACACTGAGATATTAATAGCTGCACAAATTAGGCCATCATCCTACTTTAAAATGAACAAAGACTATAACAAGGAACAGTGGGGGGGGGGGGGGGGGGATTTCTGAGGCAAATGTGAACGGACATTCTTGTGTCTGCTCAGATGTTCAAGGGCCCAACCCTGTATTGAATCCTGTGACATCATGTCTTCACCCAAGCTCCTTACAATGCAGGCTAACACTTTTGACCCCTAACTAAAACTGCATCAGCACCAAATATTTCAGCTTAATGTTTAAAGTGTTTTAATTGGGGGTTGTTCCCCACAAGCCCAACCTCAGCTCCTGATGAATGCTGCTCTTTGCTCTTTACTAACAAAGCGCCGTTGCAGCATCTACACCAGGTTTGAGTAAGAGAAACAGAAAGCAGTGGCCCTGAGCTGGAACTGGGACCGGTTCGATGAGGAAAAATAAACTCGACTGCTCTAAATGCAGCCATCCAGACAATGGGTGTCATCACCATGACAAGAACATTATTCCTAAGAAGAATTCCCTATACTTTTTCAGCCAGTTAGGATCTAGTTTTTGTTTTCTTTAATTAAATCAATTCCATTCCTGAGAAGGTTTCCTAGATTACAGGATCTGATAATGAAACCATTGATTTTAACACTGACTGTGACATCTCTGTGAAAGAGGAAGCTACACAACCATACCCCCCCCCCCCCCCCAGCACGCACACGCACACACATTTGCATATGTTGCTTCATTCTTTGCTCATTTCTGTGCACTCTTTGGAAGTCATAACAAGCAAACCTGCAGAACTTGGATCAGAGTGACATGTTTTTACTGATTACTGAGCAGAGTGCGCTATTTCACATAATTATGCAGAATTAACAAATTTATAGCTGTTTCACTTATTATGCAGGGAGCAGAGTGTAACACAGGAAAAGTACACAGAAAATCTATTTTTACATAAAGCTTTTATCACTCGGTTTATGAAATCACTTTTTGTTGGTGTTTAAAAAATTTAATAACCTATTAACTTTAAGCCTATCGTTTCTAATTAGAAAATGAAGCTATTTAGACCCTGTACATACATAAATGGGTATTCCACAAAAGAAATATATTTTTCTTTCTTAACAAAGTGAAGATATCTGGCACCAAAAAGGTTCTTTTAAAACCAAAGTGAACATTAGTGAATTCTCCGTAGTCAGCATTTGCTTGTGAACGCAATTTAACAAGGCTTTAGGTTTTGCAACGTCATTGCCCGCGACAAAACTTCTCTGACATCACATGTGACCTGTTTAAACTCACTTGCTTATATTTTTTTTTTACAAGTTTTAAGCTGCAATAGTACATCTACAAAACAAGCTAGCTTTTAAATGCAAACATGGTCATGGAACTCTCGCCCCTCCCTTCGGGTATTTTTGAACCTGCGTCAGACCCGGAAATCCGCATTGCCAAGAGCGCTAAATGCCAGTGACCGTTTAACATCCAAGCTTCTTTGGTTGTTTGTGACATCAAATGGTGTTTTTCTTTTTGGGACTCTGGTAGTTTATTCTAAAGTTGAAGTGGTAGTAGCTGTTTCTCATTCTCTGTTATTGAGCAGTGAACCTCTCACACTAGTGGGGTTCTGTTGCAAATTGCGCAAGCGCATAATGAGTGGAGGACACAGAGTACGGTGGATAGGTGAAACCGACAACCAGATGGTCCAATAGTTGCTTTCGGTCCAAGCCCGGTTATTGGCATAGGTTTTTAGAAAAATGTGAGAAACCAGCTTCATTAATTTATTTTATGTGGTCCCCCCAATACATTTATAGCTGTACTATGTTAGAAAGTTGTTAAGAGGCACGAAAAAGAGGTTTTACACCAACTTGTTTTCCAGATTTGCTATTGCAGCTTTAATTACTGCTCTTTGTAGAGGATCACAAGACTTATTCAGTTCAATTCAAAAATACTTTATTAATCCCAGAGGGAAACTGATTGCTGTAGTAGCTCATAATAATAATAATAATCAAGTCATCAAAGAGTTATTGTATATTACAATGGCTGTTGGCAGGAAGGATCTCCAGTAGCGGTCCGTATTGTAGCGAAACTGAAGAAGCCTCTGACTGAAGACACTCTTCTGTTGTCGGACAGTCTTGTGAAGAGAATGCTCAGGGTTGTCCATAATTTTCTTGACTCTCTGGAGAATCCTTCTTTGCATTATCTCCTCCAGTGGTTCCACAGTCGTCCCCAGAACAGAACCAGCCTTTTTTATTAGGCTGTTGAGCCTTTTCAGGTCCCTGCTTCTGATGCTGCTACCCCAACAGACGATGGCTGAAGAGATTACACTCTCAACAACAGACTTGTAGAAGATCTGCAGCATCTTGCTGCAGACATTGAAGGATCTAAGCGTCCTCAAGAAGTGCAGTCTGCTGTGTCCCTTCTTGTAAATGGCTTTACTGTTCTTTCTCCAGTCCAGTCTGTTGTCCAGGTCAACTCCAAGGTATTTATATTCCTCAACCACCTCCACTTCTTCTCCCATGATGGAAACAGTGTTTGACTTCACCCTGTTTCTTCTGGAGTCTGAAATCGTCTCCTTTGTTTTGTTTACGTTCAAGGTCAGATGATTGTTTCCACACCATGCCACAAAGCACTCCACCAGCTCTCTGTACTCAGCTTCCTGTCCATCTCTGGTACACCCGACAACTGCAGAGTCATCTGAGTATTTCTGTAGATGACAGGTCTCTGATTTGTACTGGAAGTCTGAGGTGTACAGAGTGAAAAGGAATGGTGAGAGTACAGTCCCCTGTGGTGCTCCAATGTTACTGATCGCCTGGTTTGATGTGCAGTTCTTTAGCCTCACAAACTGTGGTCTGTTTGTCAGGTAGTCTTTAATCCAGGTGATAGTTGAGGCCCCCACCTGTGTCTTCTGGAGTTTCTGGCAAAGTACATCGGCTGAATTGTGTTAAATGCACAGGAGAAGTCAAAGAACATGACCCTCACAGTGCTGCCTGGTTAGTCCGGATGACAGTGGGTTGGTTGAAGCAGCTGGATGATGGCATCTTCAACTCCAACTCCATGGCGATAAGCAAACTGCAGCGGGTCCTGATATGTCCTAGTTTGCTTATTCAGGTGTACCAACAGGAGTCTCTCCAGGACCTTCATGATGTGGGATGTCAGGGCAACCGGTCTGTAGTCGTCATTGACTGATGGGTGAGTTTTCTTTGGAACTGGAACAAGGCAGGATGTCGTCCACAGGACTGGAATCTTCTCCTGGGCCAGGCTGAGGTTGAAGAGGTGCTGCAGAATCTCACAGAGCTGCTCTGCACAGGCCTTCAGTACTCTGGGGCTGACACCATCTGGACCTGCAGCCTTGTTCCTGTTCAGCCTCTCCAGCTGCCTCTTCACCTGACTTCTAGAGACAGATAGGTGGGAGGGGGAGGTAAATGGGGCTGCAGTATCTCCTGACTTGGTTGGACAGATTTATAGAACCAGAAGAGTCCATGACTGTGTTAGAGGTCAAAAGATCTGGCATGTGACAGGAAAATGTTGGATCAGAGGGGGATGGGTTATCTGATTGTTTGGGGACAGGCGAGGAGGATGCTGGGTTTGTTCTTGAACTGAACCTATTGAAGAACTTGTTCAGTTCATTGGCTGTTTCCAGGCTGCCATCTGTGCAATCCTTCCTCTGCTTGAAGCCTGTGCTCTTCTTCATCCCTGACCAGACATCTCTGATATTGTTCCTCTGTAGTTTGTTCTCCAGCTTCTTCCTGTATGCCTCCTTGCTGTCTCTGATCTTGATCTTCAGTTGCTTCTGTATACTCTTCAATAATTCCCTGTCTCCCTTCTTGAAGGTTCTTTTTTTCTCATTTAGCAGATTCTTCAGTTCACTAGTGATCCAGGGTTTGTTATTAGCGAAGCATCTCACTGTTCTGGTGGGTATGATGTTGTCCACACAGAGGTTTATATAGTCAGTGACACATCCAGTCATGGCATTGATGCCCTCTTCATATCCTTGGCAGAGTGTCATCCAATCTGTGGTATCAAAACAACTCTGCAGGGCTTCTTCAGCGTCCTGTATGTATGCATTATTTACATTTGCATAACACAAATCCAATGTCTTGTCTTCTCTGGTGGAGCAGCTGACAAAGTGTTGAAATGTTGGAAGTGTAGCAGAGAGCGAGGCATGATTAAAATCACCAGATATAGCCACAAATGCATTGGGGTGCTGGGTTTGTAGCTTAGCGACAACGGAACTGATGGCATCACATGCACTTTCAGCAATGGCTGAAGGTGGAATATAAACGGTTGCCAAGACAACATTGTTGAACTCTCTTGGCAAATGATATGGGCGACAACTTACTGCCAAGAGTTCAACATCTGGGCTGCAGAGACGACATTTCACTGAATCATGACCTGGATGGCACCATCTGTTGTTGACAAGCACTGCCACTCCACCTCCTTTTCTTTTCCCGCTCCTCTTCAGATCTCTGTCTGCACGTCCAGTCAAAAATCCTGGCAGAGAGACGCTGGAATCGGGGATATGGTCCTGCAGCCTTAGTGAAACACATGCCATTGCACTGCCGATACTCTGGCTGAGTCCTTGAAAGGGCTCTTAGTTCATCCATCTTGTTGGCCAGTGATCTCACATTGTCCATTATGATCGATGGAAGAGATTAGAGCTGCACAATATATCGAAAAATTGTCGTCATCGGGATAACAGGACGTGCGATAGGCCCATCACAAAGCACATCAAAAATGGCGATAAATGTTTGGTTCTAACATTTCCGTCCATGTCATACATCAACTTTTTGTAAACCAACTGTTTTTTACGCGGAAGTATTATTTGACCAATCAAATGTAGCCCTTTTGATATGCAGCCAATCCGATGGGTCAGTTCACGTAATACGCCCGGCCCCCGCCCCCTACGTAGACCCTTAGGATGGAAAGCAACACCCGAACTGAGTTAGCGGCACCGTTCCCTTGTTCGTCATGCTGGCTCAGACCAACAAATGCACTTTGCGCTGAGGTTTCTGGAATCAGCGCTGCTTTCAAACATGAGCGTGAGTCCGCTCTGTGTCTGTAATCATTTTTACCGGGCTGACTTCGACACGTGCCGGTGAACTATCCCACCTTCATGTTGCTAGTGTTCCACCGGGTGGTGATGTTAGCCCCAGGCTCCAGTTAGCTTCCAGCTAAAAGGCTACAGCACTCTCCTCCCAGTCGCACCCTGCTAAAGAGGGCCTAGAAAAGTTCCCCCACACATCAAAGTGATTTTTCATTTATGAGCATTTATAACCTTGTTAATCAGGATAGTTGATTTGCTGCTGCACATAAACTGTCAGTCAGAAGCTCTGCAAGCCGTTTATCTTAGAGGAGCTAGTTCAATTTGTTAGCTTGTTATCAGAATCATAGTTGCAGTTTCATCATCTGAGCTGCTTTTTAAGATCTAGGTAAACTTGCTCAATTTGGGGTTAAAACCAAACATTTTCACATATTTTCCATGTAGTTTTTTGCTAGTTCCTCTTCTGAAAGGTAGACAATTGTTTTTCTCTCAAAAATTTTTTAATTTTGGCCCACACAGTTCACTTTCCAATTGCAGCAACAGCCTTATATCATAACCACATAAGTGGAGAAAATGTTCAGTAGCAATGAGATAATTTGCTGTTGCATTTAAGTGATGTTAACTATTATTTAACATTTAAACTTACTGTCAGATATTTTTATTTATTTAAAAAACCCTGGTAAGGGATGTTTTTCTGTATTTGGAGCATCAGAAAAAGTTTTATGGTGGGGGTGATGTTATAGAGTCACTGAGAAACTGCATGCATGCAGTTTGTTGCTTTGCTGCTGATACAGTAGCAGGTGCAGCTGCATATTTTTTCAATAAAAATGTTATGTTGTAATGGAATTCATGCATTAGTTTTTGTTTGCTTTTAACCCAGAGCAGACATCACACGCCAGACGACATCAATACTGCATACTTTAGTATTTGTTCATTTATCGCAAGTAATATCAATTTCGCAATATTAAGCACTGTTGTCGAATATCGCAGGTTTTCCTAATATCGTGCAGCCCTAGAAGAGATGGTTTGAATTTCCTCTTTGTCTCTGTTTTGCTCCTGCTCTGCACCCACACTTCTTGCGTTTTAGCTCATTTGGGATTTGTGGCTTCAGTTGAGGTATTATTTCAGCCTTTCCAATGTTAATCAGCTGCTCCCGATTGTAAACCAGCTTGTTGCCAATGGTTACGCATCCTAACAAATGCTCAAAAAGTGAAAAAAATAGCAGTAAAAATTCTCTAAGCTTCACAGCACTAGAAACAGAAAAGTAACATGTCCAAAAAATACAGTTTTTCTTGAGAAACTAGAAGAAAAAATGTCCCCAAAAAAGGCAAAACTTACATACAGTCAACAGAGCTACTCAAACATGCAGCCACCCAGAGCAGCGCATTTCTGGAAACCCACCACCCAGTCGATCCAAGTCCAAGGAACGTTTTTTTGGCAAAGACGCTAATGATTTGGGGAACTACTGCCACCTACAGGCTTGGCATTTCCGTTAATGCGCTTCACAGTGCAATGGATTTATTTATTTATTTATTTATTTATTTATTTATTTATTTATTTGTTTATTTATTTAAGCTAGCTGAAAATGTGGTGGTGTGGAAAGATATTTGGTTTTAGAAAACCCGGCTACGTGTAGATGGCCTTATTCCCAGGATTCTAAGGAAACAATTAAGTAACATTTACTCCTACTGGAGACAAAGCACCACCAGAACCTTATATTTAGTTTTTCACACCAATGTGACAGAAACACACTGCCACTTGGCCTGCTGTTTGTTAGTGTGCTTTTTTTTCTCTTGGAGAAGATGAAAAAGAGCAGAATGGAGTGGGCAAGCTGATCCAGGAACAAGGGGAGGTGCGGTCTTGGAGTCAGTGCTGCTGCACATGCACGCATTATCCCTCATTCAATGTGTGCCAGTCTTTCTTCCACTGTCACTCTGTCGCTTTCCATCTCTCCCACATTCTCCTTTCATCCTCGACCTACTTTCCTCATGGTGGTGGGAGTCGCTAAACAACATGAAGCTAAGTGTGAAAAACACAAAGCAGAACTAGGACAAATTCACCATGCTGCACAGATCACTCTGGAGAATTGTGCCACTCCTCAATTCGCCATGCTGCTCACTCCGTCTGCCCTACAACTTTGTTTAGTGTTTAAACTCAGGAGCCCCTCGTGTTCCTGCATCAGCTCAGTCAACATGTTTTCTCCTTTTACCACCTTCTTCCTCTACTGCACTCTCACTCACCTCATACTTTTTATAAATATACAGAGTTGGGCTTAAGTTTAGGTAAGTGTGGGGAAAAGGGGTTTAAAGTAAGAATTATTTCACAAGTAGTCTACTGTACAAACGTTCTGAGTCAATTCTGTGTACTTTGCTGTTAAACAGCTAGACTTTCTTCTAATGTTGGTTTTTGTCTTATGAAAACTTCAGGATTTTTTAAGGTCTGACAGAATGTTCCTTTGGATTTTTGCTGAATTTTCAGATTTTAAATCAGTCATTTTCATTCAAGTAACCAGCCATTAGAGGAAAGTATTTTCTTTATTGATTCAAGAATGCAGTCGTTCAACCGCTATTGAAAAAACCTGGCTTGGATCACACTGCTTGCATATTACCACCTGATTTCCAAACTTCCATTTTTATCCAAAGTCATTGAGAAAGTGGTTCACACTCAACTCTCAATTCATCTGGATGATTACTGCCTCCTAGACCATTTCCAGTCTGGTTTCAGGCCTAACTACAGCACAGAATCTGCTCACGTTCATGTGCTAAACGACATTCTGGTCGCAACTGTAGACCTATCGGCTGCCTTCGACACAATCGACCATAACATCCTACATAGAGGCTTGAATTGTGGGCAGGAGAGAAAGGGGCCCCACTTGATTGGTTTCGGTCCTACCTGTTAGACAGACACTTTAGCGTCCACATTGACGACTGCTCCTC
Source organism: Nothobranchius furzeri (assembly GCF_043380555.1). Lineage (NCBI taxonomy): Eukaryota > Metazoa > Chordata > Actinopteri > Cyprinodontiformes > Nothobranchiidae > Nothobranchius > Nothobranchius furzeri. Next base: position 26,291,272 of record NC_091754.1, on the reverse strand, counting down.
TCCATCAGTGCCACTACCCTGGGGGGTGCCTCAAGGTTCAATCTTGGGGCCACTCCTCATCTCAATTTACTTGTTACCACTGGGAATGATTTTGGCAAAACTTGGAATGAGTTACTACCTTTACGCAGACTGTCAGATTTATTTGGCTTTAAATAAACCTGATTCCACTCACCTACTCGTTGACTGCCTCTCTGAAGTCAAAAACTGGCTCTCGGCCAACTCTCTATGTCTCAATGAAAATAAGACAGACATTATTGTTTTTAATCCAATAAATCCCAAGCATTCACTTGACGAGACTTCTCTTCCATTGCTAAACCTGAAACCCTGTGTCACTAGTCTGGGAGTAAGATTCGACTCTGACCTGTCCATGACCTCACAAATTAATGCTACTGTCAAGTCCTGTTTCGTCCAACTGCGCCGTATCACCCGCTTAAAGTCCATAGTCAAGAGACCTCATCTGGAATCAATCATCCACGCTTTTATTATCTCACGATTGGACTATGCCAACTCGGTGCTCATTGGTGTTAAGGTCTCCTCCATTGAGCGTCTTCAGCGAGTACAGAATGCCGCAGCTAGATTCCTCCCAAATACCTCCAGACGTTGTCACATTACTCCCATCCTCGCCCGCTTACACTGGTTACCTGTGCAGTACCGGATACAGTTCAAAATCCTACTGTTTGTCTATAAAGCATTGAAAGGCCCAACTCCCACTTACCTCGCTGAACTAATAAAACCATATGCTCCTTCTAGGTCCCTTAGATCAGCAGATCAGCTACTACTGTGCATCCCGAAGATGCACTACAAATCTCGTGGTGAGCGAGCCTTCTCTTTTGCTGCCCCCAAACTCTGGAATGCCCTCCCCCTCTAAGTATGACAGGTCCCTTCACTAGGCCGTTTTAAGTCGGCACTGAAGACCTATTTTTATCACCTTGCTTTTGGTCATTGACCTACTTTTACTTACTTTTACTTAGGACTGATTGCCTTTGGTGTTTTATTCTGTTCTTTTCCCGCTTTTATTTTCTCATTTTTTTAGTACCGATCGCGCTTTTATTTATCTATTTTTAATCTTATTTGTAGATTGTTTGATTTTATTTCTTTTTTTACGGAGTTCCTCTGTTCCCTGCTGTACAACACTTTGGCCAGCTGCCATGCTGTTTTTAAATGTGCTCTATAAATAAACATGGTATGGTATGGTAAGTTAATTTTTTTATTTTCCAAACTGTCTATTCACACAATTGCACACCACTTGGACCAGTCACAGCAATGAACAATGTGACTTATTCATTACTACAGTAATCAGTGGGGCAGTCCGCCATACACTGTTGAAGAAGAAGAAGAAGAAGCAAATACACCTTTTTCAAAAGGACTTATATGTTGAATATAGAACAATTTCATAAAAGGGTATACTTTTTAAATAATACCTCCACAGGGCGTTAAGAGGTACAGTATTTCCTTTAAAAGCTTTATTTTAATTACAAAACAATCAAATTTTTACTTTGACAGACACGGCACTGGGTTTATGTTTACATCCACCAGCCAATAGAGGGCACCTTTGCGTTAAAAAGTCTGTTCGGCACAGCAAGGCTGGCACGGTGGAAAATGGTGGACTCAGCAAGTGAAGCAGCTGCTTCTGGTACCAGAAGATGTTCTAATGTTAAATACTGTTGTAAAAATCACCTATTGGTAGGAATTAGTCCTTACCCTGTACGATTCGTCACTGGACACGGTGTTGGCTGGTCACAAGTATCGGCAGTGAATCTGAACATCCCGATGGCTTGAAACCCTGCTCTATTGTTGCAACTACAACCTTTACAAACTAGATGTTGCTTTGGTGTTAATGTGCCATATTAAACCCTTAAGGGCCTCTATCTGCTCATGTCTCAAACAAATAAACCCAAGTTTAAATCATCCAAAGATGATGCCAAATCCACATTCCTGAGCCAACGCCACCTTTGTAGTTCTTCTCCATTACAACTCTAGCAATGTGTCCAGTGTGTCTCTATACACATAGAGTGCTGTGATTATCTGTGCCTAAACGCAGCCAAACCAATGGAAGACCTGCACTCTCGTTGTTGTACCACGTTCCTCTAGTCAACAAAGCTGTCCTCAACACTTGTTACAGTTTTTTTGCACCAAACGTCTTAGTTTTTAATGCAAAGTTGAATCATCTAACCTTGTTTCTACATCGGTTTGACCTTTTGGTTGCAATTCTTCGGTCAAGACCCCTTCTGGTCAAACTTCTTCTGACTGTAGATGGGTGTAGCTGGTCTGAGGGCACCGCTGAACATCTATTGAATGAAAATAAACAGTGTTGCCTGTTTCTTTGTGCTGGATAAAATGAGCTTGAACAGCTGATGTAGAATATCCCACCACCAAACACACACACACACACACACACACACACACACGCACGCACACTCGTCCACCACCAGTGCTTTGAATTCTTTGCATTGCAGAGACTAGTTGATGTAGTACAACAACCTTGTTGCTCGTTCCTGCCTGACGAGGTTTAGGCCTCCTACAGTTGTCTCAAGGAAAACATCACATAGTAGATGCAGCGTATTCTGCAGGATTTGCTTCTTGAATCTTTAAGGGCAAATACAGCCTGTAGATATGAGGAAACCAAAGTGAAAACCTGCTTAGTTTTACCAATAAGAAAACCAGAAAACATGTACTTGTTTACAGAAAACGATCCATCCAGTTTATGATTGGGATTAACTATTCAGTTTTTCATTCAGTAAGTTGTAATGGTAAACAAGTTTTAGAATAAATGAATGAATAGTCATAGTAAAACTGAACCCAGCATGATGTGCAGATATATAAGTCCCTCTTATCAGTCATCCTGCCCACTGCCATCTGTCCGTTCAGGCGTGAATTCCTCCCCTTGTGGATTTAGGCCAGTATAATCTGTTGCTGACTCACAGCAGAGATGATTTTTTTTTCAGGCCCACCCATTTTTGATTAAACTGACATTTTTTCCCTCTCCCTTGTCCTATCTAATGATGCATCTTCTCCCTAGTTACCATGGTGATGGGGATCCCCACAGTGAAGCGGAAGGTGAAGTCGTACCTGTCGGAGACTCTGCGTTCCCTAATAGACAAGCTTTCGGCGGAGGAGAAACTCGACTGTGTCATCATCGTGTTTGTTGGGGAGGTGAGAGCTCAAATATGACATGAGTCAGAGCACAACTCTTGTGCTTTTTAAAGATATTTGCTTATACGTGCAAAAATAAAAGCTTTTCGCTGTGCTTGTGTGATATCTGCAGACTGAGCAGGACTATGTTCACAGCGTGGTCGCTGACTTGGAGAAGGAGTGAGTAGACGTCTCCACAGGCACATCAAAGGTCAACATCCTAAGATCTGAAAGCTGAACTATTTCTTTCATTAGTTTTTCCACAGAGCTGAACTCGGGGTTGCTGGAGGTCATTTCCCCACCTGCTGCCTATTACCCTGATCTAACCAACCTCAAGGAGACTTTTGGAGACTCGAAAGAAAGAGTCCGGTAGGAACGACGCGCTTGTTGCACAGTTAGGTTTGAGGGTAACGTTGTTGTAAAGCTGTGACGAGGATAGCACAGAAATCAGAAGGATGAGTCAGGGGAAAGGAGCGAGGGAAGGACATGTAAGCTTTTAGGTGGGTTGACTGAGCGCTTAGTATTCCACAGGCATTTGTCAAAGTCAGATCAAGGTCATCAGCTGCAGCGCTCCTCATCACCGTTTCTCAGTGTGATCCTCTGCGCTTATCTTCTCTTTCTAGTTGACTTCATTAAAATCTATTTCTGGTGCAGTGGAGGCTTTTACAGTATGTACTCGGACAATAGCCTTCAGGAGCACCACGTTCTTTTAGTTTCACTCTGGGTGTTTGAAGACTCACATCTACTAGTTAGTATTTTATTTACCTGCATTCAGATCTGTTGCTAAGAAAACCATGGCTGCCTGCAGAGTAGCGATGTCCAACCACCTGGCTGAGCTTCAGCATTCGTGCTTGCACGTTGATGGTGTGTGATGAGTGTGTGTGATGGAGCCTTGTGTAGTCAGAAAGGTTTCTGTGCCAGCTCCCCCACAGGAACACCTGCAGTCATCTGTGAACAGCCCTCCGTGAGACGGCTACATCATTTGGATCTAACAATTAATGTGACAGCTGTGGTTTATAAATTATTCAGGCAAAGGCTGCTGTTGCATTGCTGTGTTTACACCTGAGGGTCCGGTTCTGCTTTTGTGTGTAAAGCAGTCTGATAAGAAAAGGAAAAAAAAAAAAAAAACATCCAGTAAGATACGTGTGTACTTTGTGTTTTGTGAGCTCATGAGTTTTATTTTTGACTCAGGTGGCGAACGAAGCAGAATCTGGATTATTCTTTTCTCATGATGTACGCCGTGAGCAAAGGGGTTTATTACGTCCAGGTAAGTTATTGAGCTGTTATCAGGCTTATAGGTGAATAAGTCACAACTGTGACCAAACAAACCCGAAAAAGCTGCTATTTATTAAAAGCAGCCATTTGTCTCAAGATTTAACGTGCTGTGAAAAGTAACTACTCATCCAGAACATAGGAGACAATAAACCTGTTGGAATAAACTACTTTCTGTGACTTACATTTGCCAGCTTCAACAGCGTTTTTTTTTAATTAATGTTTGAAATTTTGGTTTTACACGCGGCCAAAAACTAGAAAATAAATGACCTGAGCTACGTCCCACAGATGAGTGATTCACGCTGTTACACACCAAGTTTTCATTTTTACTCAGTGAGGTGAATCCAAACAAGGAAATTATGAAACCAAAAATATTTGCATAAAAGCCTTTTTGATAAAAGCATTTGTTTTATTTCAACTCATCAGAAAGGACACATAGCTGCCCTCTTAACTTAAAATCACTCCTCTCCATCACCTTATCATCATGTTCGTCTTTTGAAGTTCTAACTTTTAATCATTCCATTTTTTGTCCCGTTTATGGAACGTTTTATTGGCTTTAACAGCTCTCATATGGAAAGAAGAGGTGTGTTATAAGTAAATAATTTTATTTACTTGATGTCCGCTTCTGTAGTTCTCTAGTTTAGTGTACTCAGTTCAGAACAACCTGTGTGATCGTAGAAGAGTCTACCCACACCTCCCTTCATCTACAGCAACCCTCATCCTAGACGTGTATTTATCGCTACATTTGTCTCTTTGCTCCTGAAGCTGGAGGATGACATTGTGGCCAAGCCCAACTACTTTGCCACCATGAAGAATTTCGCTCTGCAGCTGTCATCAGAAGACTGGATGATCCTGGAGTTCTCTCAGCTCGGCTTCATTGGTACCAACTGTTACTCATCTGATCAACTTTTAACCTACAGAAAACACACAAAAGCTGACAAGTCAGAAAATGACAAAACATAGTTTTATTATTTTTATGCTTTTTGAGGAGCTGAATGTAAATGATGGAAATGTGCAGGGAAGAGATTATGCTTCTTTAGTCGGTACAATATGTTGATTTTTACAATATTTGTATTTTAGCCCTTAAATGTAACAACAGCATCTTTAAAGCTGACATTGAAGAAACTATTAGAGAATTATTACAATAGGCGCACAGAGACAAATGCCTCATCCTCTTGTCCGGTATTAATTGGTTTATTTAGATTTATTCAGGAGTAATTTGAGGTGAAACAGTAAATATTATTTTTATTTCATTGCTACTCATGAAAGAAAAAGTATTTTTACTTATACTAAAAATCTCCTTTGTTGGTGTTTAATTTTCTGTGCAGAAAATTCTCTGCAGTTGAGCAGCGAGTGAATGTTCATTTATACAGTTTTTATTTTTCTTTCTTGCAGGAAAAATGTTCCAGGCTCCAGACTTGAACCTCATAGTTGAGTTTATTTTTATGTTCTACAAAGAGAAGCCCATCGACTGGCTGCTGGACCACATTCTCTGGGTCAAAGTTTGCAACCCTGAGAAAGATGCGGTATGCGCCGAAATGTCTTTACAAATAAAAGATTCAGTCTTAAGTGGAATGAGTCATCTTATTCATTCATTTTGTTTTTTCTCCACAGAAACACTGCGAGCGACAGAAATCCAGCCTCCGCGTTCGATTTCGACCCTCGCTGTTTCAACACGTTGGACTCCATTCTTCTCTTGCTGGAAAGATTCAGAAGCTCACAGTGAGTCTGGTGTCATGAGTGTTGATGATCTTCAGAATCAGTGGAGGCCACTTCCTGTATAGAAACTGTGATTTTCCTTCTGTCTGCTGCTGTAGGATAAGGACTTCTTGAAGCCTCTGCTCCACAAGATGCATGTTAACCCTCCTGCAGAAGTCTCCACCTCCATGAAGGTAAACACCAGAGTCAACACGCCTGCTCTAATTTCATCATTTGGATACCAAGAGTTCCCCTAGAATAAATGAATAAAAGTGAATTTGCTAAATAAAAACAAGAACAAACATTTTGCGTTATGCAGGTGTATCAGGGTCACACACTGGAGAAGACATACCTCGGAGAAGATTTTTTCTGGGCCATCACTCCCACTGCTGGAGACTACATCCTCTTCAGATTTGACAGGCCTGTTAGCATAGAGAGGTAAACGCATGAAAATATTTAACAATTGCTGTTTTAGATTTAAAATTTCACTAAGATGAACAGATTTTCACCTATTTTAATTACCTGTCCTTTACTGATTGAGGTCGTGTTTGTGTGCATGTGTGTGTGTGTGCGTGCGTGCACGCCTTTGGAGATTAGCATGAGCTAATGTGAGTGCTCTAAACTCTGTATTCTCAGGCTGCTTTGCTTTGGTGGTGCAGTAGAGAAGGGAGATGGTGAAACATAAAGAGATCAAACTCAGACTGAGAGTTAGTTTATGATGCTTTTTTATTGATTGATGCCAATTTTTCTGGTCTTGTTCCTCATCAGCACATTGTTTTCTTCTGCAGTTCTTCTACTGACAAATGAGCACATCCTAAAAATCACAATGATTCAAATATGATAGCAGGGAAGTTGTTTTTTCCCCTCTTAACAGTCCACTCTAGCCTCCCGGCTATGGGTTACCTGTGGTTTTTGCATTCAGATCATTCCTTCAGTTTCTCAGAAACCTGCAGGGATTCTTCAGCTCTTCACAGATGAAAAAGCAGAAGTATCAGAATTCATAAAGCTGCAGGAAGTGTAGCTTTGACATTAACCTGATTTCTTAAAATCTTTTAGAAAAAAAAAACACAAAATACATCCATCTACATATAAGCTCTGAGATGCAAAGGCTCATTTTATTTACATGTTTGTTTGCTAAAAAATGTGAGAACGTTACTTTGTGGATGAAAATAATGAGATGAATGCTTGATTTGATTGGCAGGTTTCTGTTTCGCAGCGGTAACCAGGAGCACCCAGGGGACAAGATTGAGAACACCACAGTAGAAATACTACCTTCATCGGTAGGGAAACCCCACCTCACTCCACCCAAAAACACACACACAGTCTGCCGCCCTTCTCTGGTGAGGTGTGCAAAAGGCTGGGATTAGATTACGTTGAGTGGCTGCTCTTTTGGACGTAGTGTATTGATTTTTGGGGGCAGAAATGTGAGCAGGACAAAATAACTGGCTCCGCCAGCACTGGTAGGCTCTGATGCTGCAGTCTTTATTTTCAGTGTAACATAAAAAACAAAAGAAAGAAAAAAGAACACTTTGCTGCTCACATTTGTTTGGCAGCTGTTGAAAAAGCTGGTGTTAATTCTGTCCTTAAATGTTAGGAGGGCGGATTGTTGAACAAAGACAAGTACAAGAGAACCGAAGATCGTTTTTACAGGATCGGTAAGTGCGTCCAACACTCTGACCTGAGTTTATGGGAACAAACTCATCAGGTTACACACACTGACGGCAGCATTATATTTGCGTTTTTGCTTACATGTTTACTTAGGTAACTTTGAGAAAGGTGTGGCAGAAGGAGCGGTAGATCCCTCCTTCAATCCCGTTGTGGCGCTTCGCCTGTCAGTGCTCAAAGACTCTGCTGTGTGGGCCATCCTCAGTGAAGTAAGTGACTAATATCAGATGCAAATAGGGCTGCTCAATTAATCAAATTTTAATCCCAATTACGATCTGAGTTTCGAACAATTACAAAAACAAAACGAACCGATTATTTTCTCCTCCCTCTTGCGCTGCTCCAAGTTGCAAATCAAGCACTATTCCCACATTGTTGCCAACTTAGCAAATTAGTTGCTATTTCCAACATCTTTTCAGACCCTCTTCTAGACTTTTTTAATTTTAAAAGTGCCTAGCGAACAATGTAGAAACATCTCTGGTAACGTTTAATTACTTTCTGGAAAACTGTTGTTGACATTTCCTGCAGGTTAGCAAAACACTCCGCCTGCGCTCCGGACCGTCTTTCCGGACATTAGGAAAGGGAATGATGTAGTGATGTGTTGGTCACAAAAAAAAAAAATGCTCTCAGAGCCGGCTTCCTCTTGGATTAACCGGAGTGAGTGACACACACCGTACCTGCAGGCTCCTGAGCCGCTAAAAACGGGTTTGGTGTGTGTGTGTGTGTGTGTGTGTGCGTGTGCGTGTGTGTGTGTGGCGCAGCGCAACTCCGATTGCTGTGGCTGGGACAATCATTACATTAACCGATGGGACCTGTAAATAAATAGTTTAGAAATAGAAGAAATAAGTTTCTCACGCTGACAAATATGAATTACTGTAAATCCTCTAATATTAGCCTGTATTCAATTAACGGCCGGGTACCATGTTTTGGCCGGTGTCTGAGTCGGCGGAGGTGAATAATGGCCGGTTTTTTATAGTGGCCGGGTGGAATGTGGTAACAAGCAAGTACCACGGGGGGGGCGGTTATGTCATCTGTCTCACTTTTGATTTGCCAGTGATAGACCGCAAGGGTAACTTTAACCGTGCGGAGACGAAGAGGAGGCGAAAATTTGATATCAAGTTCAAAGAGAACGTGCTGATTATGCTGCAGAACACTCTGGGGAGCAGTAGGGGTTGTACGAACTAGTCACTAGTCGACTTCACTGCTCTATAGAGACTTTTTATGCCTGTCATCGACTAGTCGCTGTCACGTGATAATGACCGGCAAGATGCAGTCCTCGGAAAAGACAGCAGCCTGCTGTCAGCAGGTGACAAGCTCCTGCGCGTCGGGAGGCAACGCGTTGTGCCAGAGCGTTGCCCGCCGTAAAACGCCGCCGTAAAACTGACGCCCGCCGTAAAACGGACATTTAACCAAATTGTGACCTTTACCCTCTTGCAATTTAACCTTCCCATCCTAACCTTAACCAGCTTGCGCATGCAAAGCTCTGATTGTTGATGCGCTCCAGACATCTGCGTCCTGAGCACGGCCACAGTAACATTATCAAATCAGGTGTCGCCACCTCAAAAACTAATTTAACACGCGATCGTTCATGTCGCCACATTTCCTTTTATGTTTTCTGTCTTTTATTCTTTTATTTGTGCCTGACGCTTTTCGCTGCTGTGGAGTGGAGCGCATCACCTGTTTTGTCCTCCAATAACTTCACCTCACTGATGCGGCCGCCAAGCAGCGAGCACTCCGCTGTTTTTGCGGTCGGTAGATCTTTTAGAACTGCAGTTCAAAGGTAACTCATGAGGTGAATATATATGAACCCAGGTAGCAGTTTTTCTTTAGGATTGAGAGGAGATGCAGGAAGATAATAAACAGGCAGGACAGAAAAATTGTCAAATAAAAACAAGTTAGTTTTTGTACCTGGTGGTTGCAACAAACAGACACCACTGAAGGTAATCAGAAGTGAGGAACAGAAAATGAAATAATTATTTTAATGTTTAGAGCAGCAGGAACTCCGAGAGGCTGCAGGCGCATCAGTGAGTTTGCGGCCGCTGCGCAGGGGGAGGGGGGAAGATGGCTGATGCAGAAACTACCGTTGTTAAAAGAAATGTGTTTAACTCTGAAAATGTGGGCTCAATTTTAATTGTCAAAAACTCCAGCGAACCATTAGTTAATTTTGCTCAAATAGAAATAGAGGCCTGCCTCTAATACTGGCCCTCTTTCCAATAAAGGCTTGGAGCTTGATGAGCTTGAGTCAAATACAGGCCCGGGCCTGTATTAGAGGATTTACGGTAATCTCTCTTGAGGACACGTTGCTAGTGTACACACACGTACAGCACCGCTTGACAGGACTAAATAAATATTATGCAACATTTTGTGACCATCACTAAAACATATATGTTTATATGTTTTTTATTTATGTTATGAATACCACTGTATAATTCAGTATTTGCAAGATATTGGTTGGATATTTGGGCCTGTATTGGTTAGGCTTAAATGAGTTAAATCTCAGCCCTTTGGGTCATAAACTATGAGCTAGTGTGTTGGCCTTTTTATACTAGGAGTCAGGAGTTGTTTTTTGATTATCTTGTTGCTTTCTTTTTCTTTCTTTTCATCCTGATTGTGCCTTGAGCAATTTTATGACCGAATAAATAAACAAACAAATAAAATCAACATTAATTGATAAATCGTCTTAAATAATCGAGATCTCAATTTCAGTCACAATAATCATGATTTTCATTTTTGCCATAATCGAGCAGCCCCATAGATGCAAACCTCCTCCTTGCTGTAACCATTTACTCAGACATGTGGTTCTCCATTTTCTCTTTGCAGATACATATAAAGAGAATATCGGGATGATTTTTCTGATGGAGGTACATGAATCACGGCCCCTGGAGAGCCAGGATCTCCCGGACTGCTTATGCAGGGTCACTGGCACCTAGCAACCAGCAGTGAAGCTATTAGAGCTTAGTCGCTCGTCCCAGCTTGTCTAAGAAACGCCTCCTCTCTGTCTCTTTGTTTTTAATGTTGTTTTTTTTGTTGTTGTTTTTTTTACCTGATGTACTTCATTCATCATTAATCTGTTTCTCAATCTTCCTTAGTGCATTTATCAATTTGAGAGAATGTGAATACTACTGTCTGCTACCAAGGATGGAGGGTGTGAGGACATCTGCTCCCAGCTCTGGCTCTTAAAGGGAGTGTGTTGTTCAGCAGCTTTGGAAACAATCAGATAACTCCTGGAGGAATGAAGTAGGGGAGAACCAGTCACCTGGCCAGTAGAGTCGATGCTGCCAAATCCCTGTACTTTACTCAATGCTGCCACATGTGGGTCAGCTGGGGCATTGCACTCTCTCTGGCGCCTCAGCAAACCCAGTGATGATCAAGAATGTTGTCCTCACTAGTGGCCAGTTGCTCTGTGTTCTCTGCAGTGATCCAGACACGCCCCCTAGGTCAACTCTAGTCCAGACAATTGTTATTTCCTCACGAGTTTTAAACGTTTTTAGTTCTGAAACAAACTCGACACAAGCTTATTGTTCCCAAATCCATCTCTGTGATCATAGGGAAGTTTAGTGGTAACTACCAGAATCCGTGAAGGAGACCAGTTCCACCAGAACGTCAGCTGTTTCCCTCTTGTTGTCCCCCAGGCTGTGTGTGACCTCTGTGTTTATTTATAGTCAGTCATTCAGACACCGCCTTGGCAACATGTTCAGGATGAAATATATTGTTATAATGATATATTATTACAGCTATGACTGACGATCTATGAAGGTGACTTAATTTATTTGAAATAAATCTTTAATTTATACAAGAGGTAAAATATATTTTTATTCTAAGAGATGTTTATGGTAGTTTGGTCTGTGTTTTTATGTACTTTTTTAAAATCTTGAATGGCTTATTCTGTAAATTTTATTTTCATTGTAAAAACTACTTTGAAAGTTGTAACTGAAACCGTTTATTTTCACTGCGTAAGAACGGAGTAGTTGGGAAGTTGTGAACGGCTTCCGCTGAAGAGGACGAAAGTTTCAATCAGAGAAATGTGCCTTATGTCCAGATCTCTTGAAGTTGCCCCATCGACATCTCTGAAAATCACCCCTCTCAATTTTCGACTACACATCTGATTGCTGGATATGTTAATAATTTAGAAAAATGACCCACAGAATGGGATTGCATGTGGAGAATATTTAAATGCTAATTGAAAGTAGTGAACAAGGTGGTTTTACCAGTTCACCATCTGACATAGCGATGTTTGCACTGCTTTTTTATTTTTAGATCACATCAGCCATCTTTGTACCTCAAATAGTTTATTTTTTCCAAGTCCTCTTTAGAGTTGATTTACCCATTTTGGTTGCTTTGAATGTACAAAACATGACTACTGATCCTTAGAGTGCACCACTGAATGTACATATATTTACAATATATGTGTATACTGCAACGAGCATCATATTTTCTATCACTTTTCCTTTCCCAACTTAGTGTGTTTTGTGAATGTGGCCAATGATGAGTGAAATCTATTTGTGATGGAAATTTAACAGGTTTAATATTTTAGTAGTTTCCCCGGAGTGCCTGTTGGTAGATTTAGTCTCAGATTGATTCTTGCATATCATGCTTATTAGCATGAGCAATTTTTTAATGTTAATAAAATGTTTTAAACGAGGTTCCGTCAGGCCTGATCAAACGATTAACTGAAGCTGGACTCAGATGAGTCTCTGGATCTTTCTACTTCTCATGCCATTTAAAGAGGAGAACTGTAATATTTTGAAAGGACGTTTGACTACTACTTTGATCAGCTTTTATGGCTGTCTAGATACAAGCAGGAAATGAGTGCATGCAAGGACAAGAAATCCTGAGATTTCCTTGTTCTTTTTAAGGAAAGTTAAATCCATAATTTTGAGAAAGTAAAATTAAAATGAATATCTTTATTTAAATGTTACCATAACCCATCAGTTCATGTGCCTTCCATCGTGTTCATATGTTTGCCTGATTCTAATGTTTTATTGGCATAATTTTACATGAACATTTTAAAATAAATGAGTAAAGTTGGTAGAAGTAACTCATTTTGCGTTGTGATTTTGTTCTACTTACATCCCTCATCCCCATTTTCGATGTTTATTTCTATTTAATTTTGATCTAAATTCTTTAAATACTTGTAAAACAAACTGAAATTTATTTTCATCTAGAGATTTCATGATGAACTACAAACCTTCCCAGCATGCACTTCTACTTCTGTTTTCCCAGCATGCATTTTCCCCACTGCAATGGCCGCTTGGTTTTTATAACCAACATGTCATATATGTTCACCCTCTAATTTTGGCATATTTGAGATAGTTTTAGGCGATATAAATTTAATGCCGAACAATGCCGAAATATTACGAGGATAAAGAGGAGGATACGCGAGCCTGCGCCGGCGTTAGGGAGGACTTTAAGGCTTGTCTTCTTCAGCATGACTGTGTTGTGAAGGTAAGCAGGAGGTTACCTTGACTAAACCCGTTACAAACCTTAACTAGTTATATAACAGTTTTTGTCTTTTTATTTAAACCAAATTTATGAAACATTAAGTTTTTAGGATAGATGTATTATAGAGAATGTCATTTTAAAAACGACTTAATTATAGCCGCGTCAAGCCTAATAATTTTATATACATTTTCACGACTTGTGTCGTGTTTTCAATTTAAAAAAAGTGAGTTTGATACAACTTTTTTTTTATTTCGTTGGCCTCCTGTAATTCGGCATTATTCATACTAATTATTTCACCCGACAGCTTGTAGAAAGGCTTTGTTCTCGTTTGCTAGCTCACTTGCTAATTCTGTTGAAATTATCAACATAAGCAACATTACTATCGTTGGCCGTTAGCTTATGGCCCACACACACACACACACACACATATATGTATATATGTATGTATGTATGTATGTATATATATATATATATATATATATATATATATTCAGACAGATCCAGAATAGTCTCTTTATTTGACAGGAGGGAAAGAAGCCCAGTGACTGTCTTAAGGAAGGCCACTGCAAAGCTCTGCAGACATCATTTTTCGAGTGCAAGAGGTCCCTGGTAAGTCTATAATACTAATAGCTTTGCAGTTGTATATTTCCGTAACTGCAAAAGATGATGTACAAATGTGAATGAAAGAATTAAGCGTTCTGATGCATGTCTGTTTGCCGTTTGCAGCTGGATACAAGATCAAGGTTCAGAGGGAGGAAAGGATACTGATGACCTATTTCTACTGTTAGGGTGGAAACCAGTGGAACACCTTTTTCAGCAATACGGATGCTTCTTCTGAGGGACATGTGTGGCAGCAAAAGACCAAAACATACAAATATACTTGGAGCAGGATTCCAGTTTCAGACCACAGATTGAAGCTTGAATATTTTTAAGGAAAGGTTTATTCTGGATGGATGTGTGTGGTGTATGGATAGAAAAAATGTTAATAAATGAACAAAGTAAAAATTTCCATTGCTTTGTTACGTTTTTCAACATCACAAAGATGAAAGTGAATGTAGTAAATTCATCTTATAGCCGTGGACGTAACCAGAGTAGAAATAATATCTAATTAAGTCCAGTTACTTCAAAGCAGCCATCATCATCTGCTTAAACCTCTCCAGGTCCACCTTCTTCATGATAAAAGCCTTGTGAGTCTTCTTCAGAAACCCCACAGTGTCCACCACCATCATTCCTCTGGTGTGAGTCCCCGTCAGCTCCACGCTGACTGGGTAACAGTCGCTTTCTATGATGAACGAATCATCTAGAGCGGCCGCCATGGCGTACGAGTCACAGGAGATGAAGCCTGCACCAGCGACACACTCTTTCTGGAAGCGTTCTGTTTTTGCCGCTTCAATGCTGTGCTGGAAAATTTGAGACATGAAGCGAGCTTTGTGGCTGTCCTGCGCCAACCAGGTGTCACAGAACTCCTGAAGAGAGAAAAATACAAACGGTTGCAGCATTTTCCATAAATGGGGTAAAAACGTAAGAGAGAAAATTACCCAGGATAGCTTGTTGTGGCAGGTGAACTCCCAGCAGGCCAAGTAGGTGGGACACTGGTATTCATTCAGCACGATGTACGCAGCTTCTGGATCTGCGGTGAAATTAAACTCCCCACATACTGAAGTGTTTCCTCGAGCTGCATCACAATATTGACCAAGACATGACTTATTAGCTTAGTTTAAATGTTTAATAAAAACTAACAATAAAAATGTGTTACAAGTGAGGCCGGGATTCGATTATCACAAAAAAAATCTTTAATGCAAATCCAGCTTTAATCTGCCTTTTTTTTAATCTAACGAGTGATGAATTTGTGACTCTAAGCTGAAGAAACCAACAGCAAAAGGCAGGAAGCAGACAGCTGCAGACTTAAGCAAAAACAGAAAGAAATGTTATGACAGCGCTGAATGTTTGCAGATACAGGAAGCAGAAAAGTGTTTGCAGCAAATTTGGGGTAAGATGAGAGGAAATACACTTTGCTCTTTTAGACTCATAAAACAACAAAACTAAAGAAAACACACATTAAATTGCATTAGAGCATTTCTCTTGTTTTCAGTTAAGCATTCAAAACCTCTGTGCTTACATGACGTCCATTTTCATAACAAAAATAGATCTAAACATAATTTAAGATGCTTTTATGTCGTCACATCACTAAAACTAGAGACTGACTGGTTTCCACTCACACTCCGTGTTTCCTCCCATGATGTAAAGCCCTCTGAGTTTGCTTGGCAGAGACGGCTCCATCCTCACGGCCAGAGCCAAGTTGGTGAGAGGAGCTGTAGCGACCAGAGACACCTGGGACAGATACGTGGACTCGATAAACCATGCCGTGAGGCAGACACCTTGTCTACTTTTAAGACTAGGCTTAAAACATTTTTATATGATAGGGCCTATGGTTAAAATCTGATGTTAGCCTAGATCTGGACAAGTGGGGGAGTAGAGGGAGGTGGAGTGTACAGTCGGTAAAGACGGCTCTCCCTTGCCCTGTCTCCAACATGCCTCCATCTAAAAGGCTAGGTTATCCAGAGTTATCTCTGTAGTTATGCTGCTATAGGCTTAGACTGCTGGAGGACACACTGACCACTTTTCACACTCTACTGCTTTATTCTACAATCTGCTCTTTAACTGTATTATTTCCTGCTATTCCAGCTGTTAACTTATTTTTTCTCTAAGTGTTTTTCTCCCCAGAAGAAGCTACAACGATGTTCTGCTGAGCTGTGGTGCCCACGTAGAGCGGGCCATCAGCTTGAACACTGTTGCTAACCACTTAATCATTCTCCCTCTCCTGATGCTAACATTTTACTTTCTTTGACATTGAATGTGCTACTACTAGTTTACCCGTTTAATTACAGATTCACTAGGATAAATACAATAAAGTTTATCCCTCACCGAATAGAATATTTACTAAGAAATCACAATGTAACCATAGAAACACTACTTGGTATATATAATGTGTGTGTGGATGTGTGTTTGTGTGTGGGTGGGCTGGTGTTGGCGTATGTGTGTGTCTGCTCTGTCTTCTCAATCCCCAGTGAGTCGTGGAGGATGGCTACATATACTGAGCCAGGATTCTCTGGAGGTTTCTTCCTGTTAAAAGGGAGTTTTCCTCTCCACTGTCGCTAAATGCTTGCCTAGTACGAGGATTGCTGTGAAGTCCCTGACACCAGTCAGTGACCTGATGCAATCTGCTGGGTTCCTTATACAGGAAACTTTTTTCTGATTGGCTTAATGAACTGACCTGTATTGGAATGTTTACTGTTTGAAGTGCCTTGAGACGACTCGTCATGATTTGGCGATATATAAATAAACTTGAATTGAATAAACACACAAGGAACAAAAATCAGCTGTTTTCTCCAACTCTCACCTCTCCTGGATTCTCATTAATGATCCTGATCATAGCCGACACCGCGTTCTCCTTCTGAAGGAGGTCCAGACCAGGAGCGTTTGGGTCAGGAGCGTCTCCCAGCCCGTCCTGACCGTGGAAGTGTCCTGCATTGATGCGGCTTCCAACCAAAGGTTTACTAGCTCCTTTAAACACTGGGATCTGGTTCAAAAGGGTTAATATTTCAGTTCAATAGAAAATAAATTCTGTTTATAATAAAGATTATTTTATTACTCTTTTAAACCCAAAACAATCCAACTGATTAAGTCAAACTTAGCAAAAATGGGCCACTTTCTTTGACTTTTAAAAACTGGTGGATCAGTGAGATCTTTGTAGCCTCCTGGATCTCATCTCTCTCCATACTTGACCCACCTCCTTTAGCTTGTTGCAGGCCTGCAGAACTCTCAGGGCGTTCCTGCACACGTGCTCCACCGCCGTGTTTCCGTGCACGCAGGTGACCCCCAGGACCTTCACACGAGGGGCGGCCAGCGCCAACATGATGGCCTGAGCGTCGTCCACGCCACAGTCCACATCCACCAGCAGCTTCTTACTCATCATTAAACCTGAAGATTTATCCTCTTCAGTAATGAAGTTTATTTTATTATCAATAACTTTATAAAGAATCTGAAACATTTACATGAAATAAAACTTACCTAAAAGCTGTCTGGTAAAACAATCTGAAATGTGAGGAGTTCCTGCTGGAAATGAGCCGACGACACGCTGAAAACAACCTTTGAGCAGATTGAAAATGCTGAATCAAGACTGGGAAAGCTGAGGGACGTTATAAAAAAAAAGTGAGAAATTAATATATAATCTGAAAGTAAAAGTGAAGAAAACAACAAACGTCTCACAAATAAATAAAAACAAGTGAATTAATATTATATTTTTTTAAATAACAGCAGATCTATAGATTAACAAACTTTGTTATTAGCGATCTGCTGCAGTATCTACAGTACAAAGATCAAGTCAGTCTGTACAGTGTGCTGTTACACAGCCACTCCAGTTTTTAAAAGTGTGTGTGTGATGTTAATGAATCACTTCTCAGAGATCATAGAGGAAAACAAACCATGAACTCTGTAGTGATTTCTGATGCACCACAAAACTCAGCAACACCTGTTTTTGAATTAGTTCAGCTTTATTAAAACATGTCAATTAACAATTAACATTTGCTTTTTAAAACAAACTAAATCCTATACAAAGTGCTCATTCTTACATAAAGGCGACAGAATTTGATGTCCTTCATAGAATAAAGACTCCGTTTCTGATTGTATTTAGTCAGATTTTCTCACATTCAGCGTTAAACAGCCTTAAATGCTGCATCTTCAACCTGATCAGTGCTTTTATAATATTTGCAGCCCAACAGTAACGGGACTTTATACACTGCCTGTCTCAAAAACGGATCACACACTCTTAATATTTCCTTGGATCGACTTTAATGTTGATTACTGAGTCATGGTCTCTATAAGTTTCTGAGAGACTTAACTGCATCCACCGTTAATATTTCACTAAGATGTTGTATTGATGATGCAATCTGACCACATACACCTTGTGCACATCCCAAAAATACCCAGTGGGGTTTAACATCCGGCCTCATGTTCCATGAACCACGCTTTCATGATTCTGACCCAATGAATCCTGGAGCAGTCATGGAAAGTGCTTGTGCCGTAATGGAGGAAAACACCTGGTCATTCTGGTGGTCAACCGTTGTTCTTTGAGCAGATAACGCTGCTGAACCCAGACCAGACCTACAGCAGCAACCATCACCTATCCAGCTGGTGGCTTTTTTTGTGGCCATGCACTAAATCCATAAATCAGGTTGTAAAATCAACCCAAAAAGCAACTGGGTTGCATCGAAGCATATTTAAAAAATATCACTGAGAGGTTAAAAACATAAAAACAAAATACCTATTATTTCATTTTACATAGTCTAATAACTTAGACTGTCAGTTTTGCATTGATAACTGAGACTTTTTTTTAGGGGTGACAAAGATGAAGGGAATCAGGAATGAGTGCAGAAATGAGAGATGTGTAGGCAGGAGACTATTAGAGGAACGTCGGATGGAATTAGATGATTCGCTGTGGTGACACCTGAAGGAAACGCTCAAAGGAAAAGAAGTGTTGCACTACAAAAAGAACATATGAATTGATTTCTTGTGTCTAAAATCTGAAAGCGAGTGTAGTAAATTCAGCTTAAGCCTGGTTCATGCTTCTCTGTCAGCTCCGCAAGGGACAGACACGCACGGGCTGACGGAAGCGTTTTGCTCTCATACTTCTCCGTCTCCTGGAGTGTTGCAAAGCAATTCCCCGGCAGGACAACAGAGGGCGTAGCGCTGTTCTGTGGTATCCTGTCATGTATCGGTCCAAGATGGTGTGTTTATATTGTGTTTTTTGTATACAAGAGACTTTTTAACACGGACATATTTGTCTCTCATTCTCCTCCACCTCTTCATGCGCTCACCACCTCTAAACCCACGTTTCCTGTCATTTCTGTCCACAAATAAAACGCTTGCTGCGCATATTTTCACTCCTCCAGTCACGGGGGAATAAAACGTTCATGTTTTTAGTTTTTTCGCGAGGTATTCTTCAAGCTTCTCCGCGTCTGCCGCTTGTTATCCTCGGCTCTATGTTTTTGAGGGCGCAATGGCGGCGCTGTAGACAACAGCGGCGTCCTGACCAATCACAAGCTTGCGTTCTGTCTCGACGGATGGATGTTTAGAAAAGAGAGCTCGACTCCGTCCCTCCTTGCGGAGCTCTCCGGCAGGCCCGTAAGGACGTTGCGTGTCTCCGCACTGACGCAGGCGGAGAAGCATGAATCAGGCTTTATAGCCGAGTCCAGTTACTTCAAAGCAGCCATCATCATCTGCTTAAACCTCTCCAGATCCACCTTCTTCATGATGAAAGCCTTGTGAGTCTTCTTCAGAAGACCCATAGTGTCCACCACCATCATTCCTCGGGTGTGAGTCCCCGTCAGCTCCACGCTGACTGGGTAACAGTCGCTTTCTATGATGAACTGGTCGTCGACAGCCGCCGCCATGGCGTACGAGTCACAGGAGATGAAACCGTGAACCAACTCTTCCTGCTCGCTGTCTTTTGACATCTGGATGCTGTGCTGGAAGATCTGCTTCATGAAGCGAGCTTTGTGGCTGTCCTGCGCCAACCAGGTGTCGCAGAACTCCTGGAGGAGAAATTCCTGTCAGTGAGGACATCCAGAACACATGCAGTTTTGGCTTGCTTTTAGCACCCCCTAGTGTCCGTTTTAACTCACTGTCGTAAAACCAAAAGTGAGACTTCTCGCTGTGCGTTCGTATTTTTAACACCTTAACTGAACAGCTGAAAAGTCTCCTCAGCCTTCTTTAGTGTCTACAGGAGCGGTTCATCACCAAACCAAACAAATCCGATGTGTTCATGATCTGAAACATGCAGGAATCGTGTGCTGGAAGCAGACTCCAGCAGCTCCACTTTACTATGCATTGTCCAACAGGAACCGGCCATATAGTCTGAAGTTGCAAGTGCGGTATTGTGGCCACAGGAGGCGGTGGGGGTCTGAGTGACAATTCATTACCCAGTAAATGGTCATTTTAGCACATACTGGCTCAAGAAAACGATTTTAAACTACAAAAAAGTTGCTAAGTATCTCTTTAGAATCAGTGCGTGAAATACTGACTCTCCACCCTGTTAGGATTTAGAAAAGGAGGAATCAGATGCTGCTGATGAAATCATTATTTTACCAGATCGTGAACAGATTTCAGCACCTAATAAAAATGAGCCATAGCACTTTGTTTTGGGGTCAAGTTCAATTTTGGACAGTTGCTAATCTCCCCAGGAGGAGGAGCATTTCAGCATTATCACTTCTGGGGATTTCGCAAAAAAAGCCTGCAGCTCCATCTCATTCTAGAAGTTAAATATTAAAGTTTAAAACACAAACATAAAATCTGGAATTAGGTTTCTTGATGGGAAAATCTGCCAGGAAAAGCCACAGCTTCTTTGTTTTGACCTTTCACAACACGTTTCCATGACTGTTTTATTCAGAGTTGTGCTATAGAGGGGGTTACCCAGGGCAGCTTGCTGTAACAGGTGAACTCCCAGCAGGCCAGGTAGGTGGGACACTGGTAATCGTTCAGCACGATGTACGCAGCTTCTGGATCAGCAGCAAAATTAAACTCAGCACATACGGTGGAGTTTCCTCGGGCTGCAATGCAGAAAATCAAAAATAAAATGATGAGAAGTCACGTCAGACTCAGATTTAATGACTATTCATTTGTAAATGAAGTTTAGGATCAATTCATATTTTTAATGTCAACAAACAATTATGAGCCACCTGTCCCAAGATTATTACATTAAATTAATATTTTATTTTTATCCAGTAAGAATAAATGTTTCCACTCACACTCCGTGTTTCCTCCCATGATGTAAAGCCCTCTGAGTTTGCTCGGCAGAGACGGATCCATCCTCACAGCCAGAGCCAAGTTGGTGAGAGGAGCTGTAGCGACCAGAGACACCTGGGACAGATACGTGGACTCGATAAACACACAAGGAAACAAAATCAGCTGTTTTCTCCCACTCTCACCTCTCCTGGATTCTCATTAACGATCCTGATCATAGCCGACACCGCATTCTCCTTCTGAAGGAGGTCCAGACCAGGAGCGTTTGGGTCAGGAGCGTCTCCCAGCCCGTCCTGACCGTGGAAGTGTCCCGGATCGAGCATATTACCAAGAATAGGCTTATCAGCACCTTTAAACACTGGGATCTGGCAAGAGAAACAAGGTACACACATTCAAACTACAGTAAACAGGTGAGCATTAATCCAGTGTTTCATTTTGCTTCTCACAGAGCCACTGATACAACAGACAGATGTTGTAATAGAAACGTCTTGAAGAAATGTCCTCGTTGGGTCATGTGACCTGAATGATAATCATTCTTTTCACATTATCAAAATTACTGTTGTGCAAAAATCTGAAAATCTTTGCGGGTATTTAACATGTTTTAAGCAGATGCCAACATAATGTTGAAACTGAGACACAGATTCTGTCTTCTTTTTGTTTGTGCAAAGTTCTGAGTCGAAAGCTTTGGGGTGAATATTATTTATCTTAAAAATACGATCAATAGTCATCATGCCCTAAAAATAATAAAAGGACTTTTGTTCCAACCTCTAGCTGGTTGCAGGCCTTTAAAACTCTCAGTGTGTTCCTGCACACATTCTCCACCGTGGTGTTTCCGTGCACGCAGGTGACCCCCAGGACAGTAACGTCAGGAGCACCCAGCGCCAACATGATGGCCTGAGCATCGTCCACACCACTGTCCACATCCACCAGCAGCTTCTTACTCATCCCACACCCTGCAGAGAAAATGTAATCTGCAGTCTAAGAGGTTCTACTAAAATGTGCAACCAACAGTGTCACAGTAACAGCAAACGCATAAAAAATACTTCTTACTTTCCTCCTGACTGTTTTGAAAAAGCTGCCACTGCTGCTCAGCACTGCTCTGTCTCCACTGTTCACTTGGTGTCAGTTTCCTCTTTTTACGAACCGACGACATCAAAGGTAAAAATGTTTTTCTCTATGTGAACAAACAGATTTGCGTGATAAGTGCATACAGTGTACATTATTAAAGTGTTACATTGATAATACCAACCTGTTGCTGAGTGGCTACCCTGTAGTGAGTTCCTCTGACAGACTGGAGCCAACAAAGGTTAGAGGGCAGAAACCTTTGAGGGGAAAAAGGTGAAAGAAACCGGAAACACTGTTTAAAACACAAATCATTGTCTAATGTTTGATGTATGATGGAGGTCATATGATAATCAGCCTCAAAAATATAATAAGATGTATTCTTTTAATTATTTATGCTGTAAAATTTAATTGATGGCTTAAAAACAAGTTATAATAGTTTGATGACTAAATAAAGCTAAAATGTATAAAGTGAACTACTTCCGATCTTTGCAGCGAGACGTACAATTAGATCTGAATGGGTTTAGTTAGCGTTCATTTTTACAATGGCATCAATAAAACAGTTTCGACTGAACTGAACGCTCATTCATTCCCTCAAAGACAGAAAACACGTGGACTGATCTAACTGGAGCAATATTACATCACTTCCGCCAACCGCCCGGGTTGATACTTCCGTTCCGCTCTTTTACAGTCTCTGGTTCTGACTGGAAACATAATTCGGTACAACAACGCCAAAACAACGTTTGGAGTTAAACTAGTATAATAGTGCTTCATTAAAATTAAAAAAGACCACATTCTATGTCTTTAAAGAAAGACGTTTAAAGATACGGAAACTGGGGGAAAAAACTCAAGTTTCCTTAAACAGACGATAAAACAGCAGCTAAATGGTAAATGAGGTTAATTCAGTGTGAAACCTCACGGTCACTTATTCAGCTTTTACGTCGTGGAGTGAATGTGAAGCTTACCTCAAGATAAAAACTACTCCAGGAACAGACCCCAGGAAACCGCTGAAGTTCGTTTTCATCTTCTTTTCCTGCTCCTGCCGGTACGCCTTCCTCTCCGTTTGTAAAACAGCGCCACCTACCGGGCTAGAGGACGCGTACATGCCAACCTGTAGAATGTGTCATTTTTTAGTATCTGAACAAAATGTGATAGTTCAAAAATTTTTATGCAGGTTAAATTTAAGATTTTTAGAATTCATTTTGGTGACATATTTGAGCATCTTTCGGCCGACTTGTTTTGTAACTGAGACTGCAATTACTTTAGTATTTTAAAACGAAACATGCATTTTTAAACAACCACCAGATTTTATGTACACGGCCCCGCACATAAACCCTGTTTTAATTGTGCTTTTAGCTAAATTAAAGACACCAATAGAGTGAGTCCCCGAGTCCCAGTGCTGCAGACACAGCATTTATTTAATAATTTATTTACAAACACTACTTCTAACTATTGTAACATAAGTGCAGTTCCTCTTGTCTTCTCCTCTCCTCTCAAGATAACCAAACATAAATAAAAAATTTCCAAGTTCATTTAAAACATGAGATATAAATGGATGTTCTCTTCTAAATATTTACCATAACCAAAGTGTAGTTCCAGATGTCTCCACTTGGGGGGATATTTCATATGAGTGACGCTGACGCTGTACCTAGCAGGGTTTAGCACTTTTGACTCCATATAAATTATGTCTATGTTCGACTCCACACGACCATTGTTTCTAACGCTGTTACATAAATAGTTTTCAGTGTGTTTTTAGCGGAATAGAGACAAATAGAAAAAAAGACCTGCGTTTTATTTTGAAAGACGTTACAGGAACTGATTCTATTAATTATAGTAACTTTATAGATTTTGTTCCATCTTCTCCCTATCCTCCTCCTTAATATTAATACTCCTAAAAGGACTACACAAAATGTGAGGATTTTTTTACCAGCTTCACAGAGAAAATTAATCTAAAATGATCTTTTTACCAGAACCAAAGAGCAGTTCCTAGTTGTCTCCACTGGAGGGCGACAACTCCCCTCTTCATTCTTATAAAGTCAATAAAATCTCTGAGTTTGACGCCCTGTAATTAGCTCAACAGATGAAGAATGGGAAAGCTTTCCATCTTTCTTTATGGATAAAGTCAATAAAGTTAGATCTAGCATCTTTTAAAGCTTTATGCCTGTTCCGACTCCATCCCGTCATTCTAGATGGTTTCTCTGCCGTTTCTCTGCCTGAGCCAAAACCCTCTGCCTGCCACCTTGACATCTCACCCCCATCTTTGTTTAAAAATGCTTGTGGCCCCTGCTTATTTTAAGAATCTTGCTGTTGTCCGCTGATTGCTGGAGACAGGCACCAGAACTAAAAATCCTAACTGAAACTAGGATAAAAGTACCTGCTAAACTAACCCACACAAGCTTTAATACAGGTACAAGTGTCGATTCATAATTATGCAGAATGTCCAGACTTTGCCCTTTTTACTTCAGCTTTTTTTATTTGAAAACTTTTAAGAGATGCATTCAATCGCATTTTAGCTTAGCACATGAAATCTGTCTTGGTGGATTAAATGAAACAAGAGGAATGCCGAGAAACATATTATCTAACTAAAATAACAGTTCTGGAGCTCACAGAGCTCTGCAACACAAAGAGGCTAAATAAGGCTTTACTGCATGTTGATAGCATGAAAAAATAGATCCAGTCTCTTCCATAACCTGCAAATAAAAACAGCACTTTTGTTTAAATGTGTGATATGTGGGCCACATCAGCTCTGTCTCTTGTCTTCTGACACAGATAAGAAGATACTCAAGAGTCACTCTTCTTGATTGTTCTGTTGATTCTTTGTTGTCACACTCTGATGGCGCCTAAAGTTGCCCGTCCTCAGGTCTGAACGTCAAAGGGACTTTATGGAGTTTTGAATTTTTATGCTTGTGATTGCCCCCTCAGGCCAAAAGCGTAACTGCAGCTTCAATAGTAGGCTCGTGCACGAGGCGCGCATGCTGTACGTGCACACTCCTTAACGAAAATAACAGCTGAGACAGTCCCGTGTGTGTGTGTGTGTGTGTGTGTGTGTGTGTGTGTGTGGCCCGGAGGACAGAGGACAGGAGAACGCACAGCTAATTAATTAATTAATTTGGTTCTGTACCTTTCTCTTCAGCACAGCCGACAAAGGTTTATGATGGGTCAGTCCTCCTGCATGCTCAGATCATTCCCTTCCCTTGCTTGAAAAATTGTTCCAAAATGAAAGTTGAACCCACATCTTTTTTATCTGTGAATTCAATGCTGTTTGGTGAGTCTCAAACAACAGGCAATCACAGTAAAAATGCCAGGGCTCATTCTACAGGACCAGGGCATTGCAGGAGAATGTATGAAATTGTCAGAAATTTATTAATTCTATACATGTTTTGGCCGTCAAACTTCCATAACGTCCCTTTAAACAAACACACAAAGTAAAGGGTAAAGGGCTGGGTAAAGTTGGTCTCCCTCGTTTGCTTCACAGAAAAGTGTGCTTTATTTTTGTTGCTTGTACCTCCTGATGCCACAGCTGAGTCAGACACTCTGCCAGGACGGTGACACAGAAAGCCGTAATATTTACTGACTGTAGCTGTGAATAGTGAGCTCTAGCACTACTGATAGGTGAGGGGAGGGGGGGCTGCTATGAAACAATCAATAGTAGCACTGGCACTTGGACATTAATCATCTTAATATTTAATTAGCACAAAAACAAGATCTGCTGAGTACAGTTGGTTGTTTCTCTTATTTTTTTAGTCTATTTCAAATCCAGTCATTGGTTTCTGAAGACAGTTTGTCCACTTATGTCTCGACCTTCCCGTATGTCCCCTCTGGAGGGCGATACTGTTTGGGGATGGCTTTGAGCTGCAGGGAGTTGAAGGCGTATTTACGACATCCCACATTCTTCATGGTGTTCTCTCTCCTGCAGCCCTCGCTGCAGAGAAGTAGAGATATATAATTAAAATGCTGTTTTGGTGCATTTCTGCTGTGACCTAGTTGCAGAGGGAGCAACGGACCTGCGCATACAATCCAGAGCCTGGTAGAAGACCTGGGGGGCCATGGCGTGTTCCTGCTGCAGGATCTGACACTGTTCCAGGGTCAGAGACATGGCCGTGCGGTCTTTGGCGCTTTTACAGCTGGTGAGCCGCATGCCGTTCAGGCGCCGGCATGCCTTTAAGGTTCAGAGCAACAGATCACTCAGCAAGGAGGCTATTGTTTACTTCCTTATTTTGTTGCAACGTAAAGAAAAGATTAGGTTTACCTCAGCTGCTTGCCACAGAATTTCCACGTTCTTGCTTTTTTTGGCGTTCACATTGTGGCACAGTAGCTTGAGCAGCTCGGGCAGGCTGGTGGAGCTGCGAGAGCGAGGGAGGCCTGAGGAGAAAGACGAGAAACAGCAGGACGTTTGAGAATAAAAAAACCAAAAGAGGTTTTGGAGGTTTCCTGGGCCACTCACAATCTTCTGGAAGGACTTCTTTGAACTGATCGTAGTAGGAACTGAGCCGGCCCATGCTCTCCATGTTGATGGCATCTTGCAAGGTCGTGTCTCCAAATCTGCAAACATGCATTATTAAAAGTTTAGTTCAGCATAAATCTGTAGTGACACTGTGTGGAGCAACAAATCCACATGAAGAATGATGTAAAAATGATTATAATAATGTTTATTTTTGCTTTTTTATTAGTTTACTGCATAAAATCAAAACAAAGGAATCTTCTCTGTGTTTAAACCCTCTGCAGGTTTTTGGTGACTCACTTCTCGGCCAGCGTCTGCTGTTCGTTGATCCCCACGTTGAAGAGGACGGGCTGAACCCGGAGCAGCATCCCGTTCTGGATCTCTCTGGGCAGCGTGTCGAACATCACCCCCGGCATCGGAACCCTGACGTTGAAACCGTTCCTGTTCCCCGTGATCACCGGCAGCATGTCCGGGCTGAAACCAGAGGTCGCCTGGGTAACCTTAAAGGTGACGTTCCTCAGGTCCAACACACCGATGCTCATGTCCTCCAGCATGGCCAACTCCTCTCCTGTAAGAAAGAGGGAGATGCAAAGTCCACAAACACAATAAATGTTTTTTTTCTTTTTCTTGCTAGCAGCCGAAAGGCGGAGAATAATTAAACTGTCATAGAGTCTTCCTCGTACGATGTTCCCCCAATTCCAATGAAAGTCCAATTAAAGATGGCCTCCACAGCTAACTGGTATAGGCAAACACAAAATGGTCAACAGAAAGTACAAAAACATTTATTTTAATTACTTTTGAGATTTGATGCAAAACCTGTTCAGATTAAAAATCTTACAGAAATATTTATGATCACAAATCAATTGCTTTGATTTAGATGGTAGTATGAGCATAATGGTTGTTATAAACGACACGTATGCTCAAGCACGAGTTACCATAAGTGCTGAGGAGGCTCTCAAACTGAACCAACAGGCCGATGGTGGGCAGCTGGCGCAGGAAACCAGGGTCACAGAGACAATTCCTCAGCTTGAGCACGAATCCGCAGATCAGAGCTGTCAGCTGCAAACACACAACTCACATCAGTGCCATTTCCAGTCACGTATGCAACAATTAGACCCGCAGCGTAACACCACACGCCTAAAGGGTGATGGAAGCCGACAGACCGTCTGACAGCAGACCACGTCGCGGCGGTAATGTAGCGTGAGGCTCATGGCGATGGTGGGAGCGCTGTCCTGCATCAGCAGAAACACCAAGGCTTTCTTTGCTTTGTCGCCCATCAGAGACACGCAGTCTGTCAGTGTGGTGAGGAGGGGATACAGCGCGTCGCTCCACTCGCCTGTTTAAGGTCAAATCAAAGCAGTGCTGTTGCATTTAGAACATGAGTTTAGGTAGAAACTCTCTGAAATGTGCAAGAAGTATTTTACTGTGCAGATTTATGCATGTGTGTGCGTTTTGTTCCCAAATACAAGAAGAATTCAATTTAAAAAGTCCCTTAAAACAATCATGTCACTCACCTGGAGACGTCTTTTCAACCACCGGGCTGCTTTCTGGAGAAGAGAAGATATTTAGAACAGATTACACTCCTGCAGAAACAAACAAAAACTGCAGACTTTAAATCCTACATGAATAATTGTGCAATAATAAAAAGCATAAACCCTTCTTGGTGGTACTCGGCTCCTCGTTGGCGAGCAGAAAGACGTCCTCAGAGCTGCTGTCGCTTTGGAGTTTGTCTCTCTGCAGCAGCCGGTCCACTCTCTGGACCACACACTCCAGGCTTTTATCGACATTTAGCCTAACCTTCTCCTAAACACACACACGCACGCACGCACGCACACACACACACACACACACACACACACACACACACACACACACACACACACACACACACACGCACGACTGTAAATAAACACAACAAATAAAGAAACAAATACGGGAAGCGTTTCCACCTTACCCACTCCTCTTCGTGCGAGTCGGCCTGTGTGGAGAAACGTTTGTTCCTACTCCCTTCGCTGCCCTCTGGAGGAGCTGCGTGTTTGGAGGGTGAGGTGGCAGCCCGGGACGGCGATGTGGCGTGACGAGAGGGAGAGCGGGACGGGGAGCGAGAAGAAGGAGAAAGGGAAGAGGAGGAAGGAGACGGGGTGCTTTGATGGGATAACTCTAAACGGGCGGCTGCGAAGGCGGGGATGGCTGAGGAGAGCAGCTTGGAGTCACACACGGTCACCAGCTGACGGGTCTGTAATCAGAGATCAGAATATAATCCTAAGGGGAGCTGATATGTTTAATCAGTAATTTGTGATTTTTTTTTTGTTTGAAACAGTTTAAAAAAAAAAGATCACTGTTGACTATAAGGTTCAATTTAAAGCTGTCGAATAAGAAAAAGGACATTTAGTTAGTATAAAATAAAGCAAAGAAATAAATGATCCCTCCTGTTTCTGTACCTTCTCTGTGAGGATGGACAGAGTCCTCTCCAGAGCGTTGGCTGAGCGCTCCTTGGCAGCTCGAGACAGGCGTTCGTTGTAGTAACACACCTGCGTCTTCAGAGTGTTGATCTGAGCGATCAGCTCCTTGGCCTTAACCACATCCTGAGGCTGGTAGCTCATTCCTTTTGGACCGAATCCAGCAGAACTTTGGATTTGGGCAAATTTAAGAACATGAAAGAGAAAGTTAACGTAAAGCGCAAATGTGCAATGTTCAAGAAACAGCTGCAAGATCTTACCTCTCTTCCTCATAAGTGCTGAGTAAAAAAAAGAGGAGAGAAAATGAAATTATTAAAAAGTAAAAACTAGAATAAAACTGGAGCTTAGCGTTAGCCTCAACCACTCACTGTTTCCTGGCTTCCTCCAGCTTATGCAGCAGTTTTCGGAGGCCGCAGCCTTTCAAGCCTTGATGATGTGCAGCAGGAGCTCCGATGGTCACAACATCATACGTCCAGTCTGATCACACAGAGCAAAGGCAATTTAAAGACAACATTGAGGATATTAAGTCAAATGTGGGATTAAAACTCCTACCATAACCAGTCTCTCCCTGAACTCTCATCCTCTGGATGTGGAGGTTGGTGGGGATGAATTCCAACTTCCTCTCAGCTTTCAAGGTGCTGGACTTAAACGAAGGTCCTGGGAGGTAAAACAGCAAAGAGAGGAAAATGGGTTTTAATAAATATGTGAAGTAGTGAAATACTTTAACACAAAATACAGCCTAGTGTCTCACTGCTTTGGGAACATTTCTTATCCTGCTTTAGAATTTTAAAGCTGGTGGATGTTTGTTTGTTTAAGGAATAAAATATTTTTTATAAATATCTACAAATCAGTACGGTTATGAAAAATAAAGATGCAATATGTAAGAATGAAGTAAGAATGACATCCTGTGGTCAAAATTGGTTACAGCTATCAAAAGTTTTCTCACTAACGTTCCGTGAGTTTCGTGGCCGTTTCCAGGGACAGATCAGCACCAGAAGATTCTAGATGACAAGTTAAGACGGGTCATTCACAGTCAGCTGATAAGTACATAAATATGTTGTTATATCTGGTGGTGTCAATACTCTTGGGTGTTTTACAGTAGTGAGCACTTACTACACTTATTACAGTACTATCTCTCCAGCATTAGAGGGAGCCTAAGTCACTTCCGCACCGTGGGTCCCGGGAAGAACGAAAACATGAATGCAGGTCAACGGGGCTAAAAACGCTATTTTCTAACTCTGCTTGTTTTGTGCCATGAATTTCACATATGATGTCCGTGAATTCTAAAGACACATTTTGATACCAAGAACGTGCTTATTTTCTAACGGGGGGGTTGGAGGTACCATAATTTTAGGTTTTATGTGAAAATAAGTCCAGGACTACAAATGCGCTTCATGAAAGCGACGTCATCGAACCAGACACGGAGAAAACTGAAGGAAAATGGCTGTAAGTTCAGCAAACTTCCCACAGGATGAATCTGGTCATTTGGTAAGTAGCAGCTACGTTAGGAGAGAGGACATTATGTGGTGACATCACATATGCAACGTGCCGATTTCTGGTGTGTAATCGTGCTAATTACGAACTTTTACAAGCCAATAAATCTCAAAGTACATGACTGGCATGGTCGAAACACCCATCATTACTTTTCATTTAAATTGCAGTACAACATATGTGCAATCCAGGGCGTAAGGCAAAGTGGGTTAGAAAATAGTGTTTTTAGCCCCGTTGACTTGCATTTGTTCTTCCGGGGACCCATGGCACAGAAGTGACTTAGGCTCCCTAGAGGATGAGTGGTTGTTTACTATCTTGCAGTTAGCTTGCTGTTCTAGCTTTGAACACCACAATCGACCTATTATTCACTTCACACATAAATTTCACAGTAATATAAAATAGTTTGTAATTGAAAAAGTAGCTATAGATATTTTTAAATCTATTGGCTTTTAATTCACTGTTAGCATTGTAAACTTAACACTAGCCTCTAGCCTGATTCACCTGATATTTGAGTAAAGAAAAAGATGCAGTGGCTTCTTAGGGGTACAAGAAATAACTTCTGTGTCGCTCCTGTTTACTGGCTTCTGTTCTTTAAACAACTCTGGAGCTTCCAGTCAGGTTTTCGTAGAGCTCATTCTACTGAAACAGCTCTTCTTAGGGTCTCTAATGACCTTCTCACTCACAGTGATGCAGGGGACTGTTCTGTTCTGGTCCTGTTGGACCTGACTGCAGCCTTTGACACTGTTGACCATCACCTGCTACTGGAGAGGCTGAGAGACCGGGTAGGCCTATCAGGATCTGCTCTGGAGTGGTTCTCCTCTTATCTCTCTGAGCGCTCCTTTTCTGTGGCCATCTACAAGTTTAGGTCCTCCACCACCTCTCTTACCCATGGTGTCCCACAAGGTTCTGTGCTGGGGCCTCTACTCTTCCTCCTCTATCTGCTTCCTCTTCAGCACATCCTGAGCTCCTTCAAAGGAATCTCCTACCATCTTTATGCAGATGACATCCAACTGTATATCTCCTTTAAGCCCCATGAGATGTCTAAGCTGCAGCTGTTACACACCTGCTTAGACTCTATCAAAACCTGGATGGCTGGGAGCTTTCTTCAGCTGAATGAAAATAAGACTGAGATCCTCATCTGTGCCCCAGACAAGCTGGTTCCCAAAGTCAGAGACTCTCTTGGTCAGTTTGCTTCTCACACCAAACCTTCCGTCAGGGATCTTGGTGTGACCTTTGACCCAGCTCTCACCCTGGATTCTCAAGTCAGTTCTCTTGTTCGCTCTTCCTTCTTCCATCTCAGGAACGTTGCTAAGCTGAGTCCCATTCTGTCCCGCTCTGAACTTGAGACAGTTATCCACACCTTCATCTCCTCACGCTTAGACTACTGTAACTCTCTTTTCATGTGTCTGAGCAGAACCTCCCTGAACCGTCTACAGGTGGTTCAGAATGCCTGTGCTCGGCTTCTGACCAAGTCCTCCAAACACATCCACATCACCCCGCTTCTCCTCCAGCTTCACTGGCTGCCAGTCAACTTCAGGGTTCATTTCAAGATCCTGGTTCTGGTCTATAGGGCCTTACATGGACAAGCACCATCTTACATTGGTGATCTTCTTAGTCCCTACACCCCCAGCAGGTCCCTGAGGTCCAGTGATCAAAGCCTACTGGTTGTGCAGCACCAGGCTAAAGACCAAAGATGACAGATCATTTGCTGCTGTGGCCCCCAGACTCTGGAACTCTCTCCCCCTGAGCCTGAGATCAGTGGACTCAGTGGTCTCCTTCAAAAAGCAGCTGAAGACTCACTTGTTCAAGCTGGATTTTGTATGACCTTCTTCACCACTCTCTCTTTATTCTGCTCTCCCCACCTATTCCACCTTCCTCAGGATCCGCTGATTTCCCTCTTTCCTATTCACTCTCTCTCTTTCTTAACATTTTTTTAATCACAATTGTCTATTTTTACTCATTTAAAATATATTTTTGAACATTTTCTAAATGCTTTTTTATATTTTTCCATTTTTTGTTTTTGTGAAGCGCCTCGTGATTTTTATCTTGAGAGGAAATGATATTTTCTTCTTCTTTCTTCTTCTTTTTGCCTGCTAGTATTGACTTACTAATGTCTGTGCTGCAACGTTAGCTCAGTGCAAATTCAGCTAATCTCACAGGCACCGATTGTAAACAGAGAAAAACCGACAGCCCCCAGCTGACTAAGAAGGAAATTTGTTTCAATGTAACGTTTCTTTTAACATGCCTGAGACATTAGGCTGTTTGTCATTATTTCACTGTAAAATGTCTTTAAATGACATCAGATAAGTCTGTTATCTCAAGTATTTAGCAGAGTTTTAAACATAATGCTTTTTGCAAAGCCACAGTTTTTGCAACATCAGTTGCCACGACAACCAGATTTAAACCTGTTACTGCAAAGCGCTGTGACGGACCGGCAACCTGTTCAGGGTGTACCCCCCCCCCCCCCCCCCCGTGTTCCCAGAGGCTGCTGATGGGCACCAGCCCCCAGCAACCCTGCATGGACAACTGGGTGGAAACTGCAAAGCATGTTTGTGTTTCTAACCTTTGTATTCATGCAAGTCACTTATGGTCTCCTGGTATGTGAGGATGATGGTCTGGTACTGAGTGATGATCTGCCTCCTCAAGTTCTCCCAACATGGAGAAAGCTCACCTAGTTCTTCCAGCTCACACACCCTATGCATCACACACACACACACACACACACACACACACACACACACACACACACACACACACACACACACACAGACCTGGATTAGACATTTTCTCACGTTGACCTCTCATTTAAACAAAGAAGTTGGATCCTGATGTTTTGATGCTACCTGACAGCGTCCTCTTCCAGCAGCAGCTTGACAAACTGTCGAGGAATATGCAGAGAGAGGACACTTTCTGCCATCTGCTCCAGGACGCGCAGGTGGTTTCCATCTGTGGTTGGGAAACGGTACGTCCGAGACATGACGCCCCCAAAAACTGGAACAGATACGGGATAAAAATAAACAAGGCAGCTACGAGCCACCTGAAACTCGTGGTCATGGTAACGGCTGGTTGCTCACCTGCTTTCAGCATGGGATCTTTGCATAGAGATGAGGACATGGACTTGATGCTCATGGATCCGGTCAAGCTCTCATCCACTGGCAGAACCATCTAACAAAATAAAAACCAAAATATACAATAACATCCTATTCATCATAAAGTGTTTATTTTAAAAAAGGATGAACTTTTATTGCTCACTCTGCCGCTGATCGTTTCCCCCCTCTGTAATCTCGCCACCGGCGCCCTCTGCTCGCGCTTCTCCTCGATCTGCCAGGCGATGATGGTGATGCTGCCCACGCGCTCATTCTCAGCTGACCTGACTCACAGCGACACCAAGTCAGAATCTGCAGATCGGGCGTCACGCTTAAGTGATGACGGTGTGCGTTTTCTGCCTGATACCTGAGAGTCAAGTGCAGTTTGTGGTTTTTGTCCTGCAGCAGCTCTTTCACCGAAAACATGGACGATCCCAGCATGTACATCTGTCACAGAACAATGGAGGATGTAGAGGATCTCATCCAGATACGTTTAGGTACATGAATTATGTTAAGTCCAACTCTCGGGTTACCGTTCCCTGTGAGCGGTCCTTTACGTCGTAGACAGAGAGCTTGACTTGAGTCTGCTGAGTGATGAGAGAGTCCTGAAAGAACGCTACGCTGCTCAGGAAGATGGGATTGCTGGTGCCCTGAAAACGCACAGACAGGTGAAAGTGTTGGAAGGGTTGGGAAGAAGGCAGGAAGCAGAGCCAGTCGTGGTTGTGTACCTCTATGACTTCAGTCTGAGCATGTTTGGTCCAGAAGGCCTGAGGAGGAGTGGTGCAGCTGATCGCCACAAAGCTGGACGGTTTACGGTCCAGCGAGGGAGTGACCAGCTCGCTGCAGGCTGCAGGGACATAAAACAGTAGAGGTTACCACTAACCTGAGATTTATGGTTGGAAACTAATCCCTGGAGATAGAGGGGCTGTGATACAGGATGTCTGAGTCGACACACTGAACAGCAGAACTAAACAGTTTTCTCCTGAGTTAACTCCTATGTAGGAAGGATGCACCGATATGAAGATGTGGCCCGATATCGATGTCTGACATTAATATTTTTATGGCTGATAACTGACATATATTACATTAACATAACAATTATTTTATTGCCTTTTTGGTATTTCACTCAAATTTATACAACATTTATACATTAGAGTTTGTCGACTTGAGCTTGAAAATGAAGACACACATGAAAATTTTTTTATTTTAGTAGATTTTTAAAGGAAAACATCCTCCATTGTTGTCTATACAGAACAAAGACGAGTGAGTCATGGCAGGAAAACGGCTGTGGCTCAAATTCTGGCATTTTAACCACAGCAAAAACTTTTCTTTGTGTGTCTAAAATGTAATATCATATTAAAAATCAGCATCTCATTGGATAAAAACAGGAATCATGTCACCAGCGAGGCAAAAACACAAGAAAATGTGTATTTCTGCCAGCAGCTCACAGCTGTTACTTAAACTTGCTGCAGGGGGAAGATCCTGGCTTGATTTTCTAATTGGTGAAGAGTTTTATTCATGTAAAAAATAGAGACCATCAGCTCCTGGAGGGCTGCTTGGATGTAACCTCATAAGTGCAATGGCGTCACCAAGGGGTGGTCAGGGGTGGCCATGGCCACCCCTAGAAAATTGCTGATTGCCCCACTGGCCACATCCAGGTAAAACCAGCATTCTTTAAAAAGTCATGTTAATGTTCACATAAACCATAAATTTATTTATGTTTTTTCAATGAAAATGAATAAATGAACATTCATTGCATCACTACAGGCTAAACTTTCTCATAGTTACCGAGGATCAATTTGGTGTGCCACCCAAAATTTTCTCTGGCCCCACGGCCACCCCTATGAACCTCTAAAACCTCCATCTTGCAGGTTTTAGATGTTTCTTTGCTCTCACACACCTGATCAACATGTGATTAACAGGCTTCTGTAGTTGAAAACAATTAGCTCACGCAGGATGAAGGCCCCTGAGGGCCAGGAGTGGACATCCCTGCTGCCTGTCTGTTCTCCACATCAAAGCTGCTTTTGAATCAAAGCAAAGAGATTTAAATGTGATGAGGCAGACATGTTTTACTCGTCTTTTAATTTTATGTATGGTGTCCTATTATGTCATGGCGTCATATAAGCCACTTTTCTTTGATGAGTAATATTAAAATGTATGTTCATTGGTTGCCCTGCAATGGACTGGCTCTCTGTCCAGGGCATACCCCGCCTGATTGCCCATTGACCGCTGGAGATAGGCACCAGTGCCCCCCCACCCCCCCACCCCACCCCCCGACCCTACGTGGACAAAGCGGGTTCAGACAATGGATGGATGGATGTTCATTGGTCGTTTTCTGTCAGCTGATCAATCTGCAATCTGTTCAACAGCATACTGATGAAAGTTCAGGACTCACCCACGCTGAACTCCAACACCGGCTCGTCTGGATCTTGACTGTTTCCTGCAAAAAATAAACCACAAACATTTGATTTCTAGTGTTAAAACTCTGCAACTGCATCATCCTCCATGAAATAAGGAGGTTACCATGGCGCCGGTTACTTAATTACCTGAAAGAGCGAGCCCCATCATCTCAGCAGAGAGATCAAAGGTGTTGGCCCGGTAGACGGACCACGGCCGGTGGCGGGGGCTGCGCTCCTTCCCAGACATGGTGGGCTCACGTCGGGGCTGAGGGTGGATGTTAGTGGAAGGAGAAGACTGATGCTGAACAGATACTGTCCTCTGAGATTTATTTATATATAAACTCCTATTTGTACGTTCAGATGCTTCTCAGTGTTAAAGCTGAAAGAAAAACAAAAAGATTAAAGAATTAAACTTTGATCCTTTTCGTTCGACAGCTGAGCTAAAAATAAATAGTGTTACTTCGGTTGCAAAATGACCACACGGCGCTAAAATAGTAAGTTGTAAATCAGCTACGCTTCACTCTGAGTTGAACTAAAGTATATCTTGACTTTTAGAGGCGTTAACAGATGCGGTGAGATAAATCTCACAGTGAAAAGTGAGACTTTTCACACAGCTGTGGGGTCTGAAACGCTGCAGGAGACAGAACCTACAGCTTCCGATGCTTTATGGGATCATTTCTGCTGCATCCAGACACAAAACCACAACAGAAGGTTTTTTCTTTTATCTATGAAGATAAGAAATACAGTAGAGCTTTTTTGTTATGATTTTATCGTAGTCTGCTGGAAATCATCTGAGCGTTAGCTTGATCAAAGCCAAGCTTCAGTATTTTGCAGCACAAAACTAAGACTATATGGGTACAAAAGGAATTTCATCACCTCTTTCTTATAATTTTATACAGATTTTCTTTTTTTTTTTTACCAATTGGCTGTAGCAAAAGATCAAATGAATAAAATAATAAAAATCCACAAACCAGTCTGCAAACCATGAATATGACCAATAAACGTGATGTTAAACAGCAGGATGAACTCTGGATGATAGAAACCACTGATCTTTATGGAGAGGATTCATGTTTTCACTATTTATCTGTTAAGAATTTCTCCCAGAAACTAAAGATCAAACCAATAATGTTTATTATCTCAACAAATATCCCTCAACAAATACGCTGGTGTTGTAAACTGGGGCTGACGATGCAAACCCTGCAGAACATAAGGAGGCTCACTGGGAGCAGGAAACCAACGCTGTGCCAAGTGTGTCATTAGATTTGGCCGCACCAGAATATTCATCAGACCGTTTGGCTTCGTGTTTCAGTACTAATGTCAGAAAATAAAACGTTACTAGGCATCATCTGGTTCTATAACCACCTTATGTCACATTTAAAGAGTTATAACTATGGATAATTCACTTTTGTTTTTCATTAATTTTCTTTGTTTGTTGAGTAGAATGTCAGAACATGGCCAATGAAGTGCATCTATGTCATGATTTTTATATTAATAATTTTTTTAGAGGAAACAAAACACCTTCAAATCAAGCACATATCAGACAGGGATCTTCAGTTTGATCAGATGTCAGATCATTTAACTTTATTCTAACAAAATATGGATTATTTTAGAAAACAGCTACAAATAGAGAGTATAAAAAAATGACCCAGCAGGTGGTCTGATGGTGAATTTGAGTTCCTGAAAGATAAATGTCTACACGTCAGCCTCCATTAGCTTCCTGTTTTGGTTTATGCGTCCCTGTGAGCATCAGACTGATTCAAATTTCCTCCTCCCTCGCCTCCCTCGCACACACAGACCTAAATTTGTCACAGTTTTCTTATTTCTGGTTGTCTATTTCATGCGTTCGTGCGTAAAAGATCTCTGCACTGAAGTTCTATTTTTAACCCTGACGTCACACCACACGTGCAGATGAAAACGCTGTCTCCCAGTGACACACACAAACCACACACACACTCAAGTGCTCTCCACACAATCCGGAGAGCGTGATGCTTTCAGCCAGTTTAATCTCTGTTTTGGCTCTTTTGTGTCGGACTGGAACAGATGGCTATTCCAGCACGGAGGCTCTGCCTCATTACGGCTGCTGTGTCAGTGGGAGACGTCTTCTAACGCGCTGTAATCTCTGCCACCTGCACGGTGGGAAGCTCTATAGGACATCAAGACTGGGTCTAATGTAAAGCCACAGGGAGGACGATCTTCATCTCATCTCACACTCATCACTTACACACACCCACTGCTTTTAAAGGGAAACAATTTGGAGCAATTCTTCATTTCCTGTTTGATTAATGAGGCAAATCTGGGTGAATCTTTAGTTTTGCGTCATTATTGAATGAGCATGCTCACATAATCTGTTAGCTGCATCAGAAGATGCTGCATTTTAGGATTTTAATAAATATAGACAGATAATTAATAATCATAACTTAATGAGTATTTTCATTAGAAAATGGTTTACTCTGTTGGAGAACTGTCACAAAACCAGTGAAACATCATAATTACTTCAAGAAAATGAGTCAAAGCCTGAAGCAATTCAAATGTGTTCCTCATTACTAATAAACTGAGAAGTTTTTTTTTGTTTCCAAAATATTGTATAAAAATCAATTATTTATTCAGACCAATTGTCTCA
Source organism: Nothobranchius furzeri (assembly GCF_043380555.1). NCBI lineage: Eukaryota > Metazoa > Chordata > Actinopteri > Cyprinodontiformes > Nothobranchiidae > Nothobranchius > Nothobranchius furzeri. The sequence goes on along the minus strand of NC_091754.1, from coordinate 26,252,708 downwards.
GTTTATAGATGGTTGATGTTTGGAGTAAATCTTTTAATATCTGCAATTAGCTGCTCTAATCTGTTCCCCATAAAAATGTGTAGAACCCACTAATTTATTTGAAATCAGATAAAGAAATAAATTAAAATATTTAACTATAAAATGATTTGTTTATATATTTAAAAGCTGATAAGCTAATAGGACCTTTTATAATTTTTCACCTGTAATTCGTAAACAAACTGTCATCAGTTCTAACCATAATTTTTTTTGTGTGTGTGTGTGTCCTGTCTGGCTGTGAAGCAAGCAGAATTGATGTCTGAATGCTGGTAACAAGCCTTACAGATTTACTCTCAGGTGGAGCATCAAAGCGTCTGCTTTTAATGTCACGCCTGATACTTAAAACTTTATTGTTATTGTTTTTGAATGCTTTGTAATTCCGACCAGACACGGAGACAGAGGTGAAAGAGAAAGGAAAAGAAAAGGTGGGGAGAGAGGGGAGGGGGGGGGGGTCCACAAAAATAAACAATAATGAACAAGAGTCTGCTTCTAGACCTGCAGAAAAAGACAAAAAAAGAGCAAAAGAACAAAAAAATGGGACACAACAACAATACAACAAGATCAAGCTATTACTGAGTCAACTTGATGATGAAATATATAAACAACATTGTTTGACTGAAGAATCACGATAATAAATCACAGTGCATTAAGTGCCCACCATAGTCTTAAGACCTGTGTTGAACGTGCCCAAGGCCATACTTTTGAGAGCACCATGTGAGCACCTGTGTGTGTACACATGCTTGTTTATGTAAGGTTTCTCTATAGGAGCGTCCAACAGAGAGTGTGAGGGACCACAGATCTGCCCCCCAAAGATGCGCAGGAGACGGGGGGGGGGGGGGGGGGGGGGGGGGGGTTTCCAAATCCCAGAGATCCAGGCGCTGCCCCAGAACACAGGAAGCCCAAGGAGACTGCAACCAGAAAGCACCCCCCCCCCCTCCCCCCACACACCTCGAGAGGCACAGAGGATCGCCCCGGGGGGCCACAACCAGCAGCCGGCAGAGTCCCGGAAGATATCAGCGGCAAGCCCACAGGCCCGCCCGCAGCCTCCCACCCCCTAGCCGGCCGAGCCCGGGACCCAGCGACCCGGGACCCAGGGGCGACCACCCCCGCCGAGGACCCAGCAGAGCCCAGGGACCCAGACCCCACCAGGCAGCCACCGAGATTGATCAGGCAGACGCCAAAAATCTTAAACCCCCTGACCCGGTTGCCACGAACACTCAGGCAGACCAAGGCACAACCCCTCACACCATGTGTGGCAGGGGGGAGGGGGGGGGGGGACGACGACGAAGATCTATATCATCAAAAGAAGTTCCAGGAGAAGAGAGGAGTCAAAGGCCCCACCTGACATATACAGTCACACACTCCCTCCCTCATGCTCACACATGCACATACAACCAAAGACTTACAAAAGTGCACGCCGGACACCCACTCATGCTCCCCATACACACCCTATTCACTCTGGTCCCGGTACTGCTGCACATGGGGTACAACCATCACCGATTACCAGAGTTTGACCCTTTCTGCTGGGGTGCTGATGAGCGGCACAGCAATCCACCAACTATAAAATGATTTGTTTATATATTTAAAAGCTGAGAAGCTAATAGGACCTTTTATTATTTTTCACCTATAATTCGTAAACAAACTGTCATCAGTTCTAACCATAATTTTATGAAACAGGGTGTCGTGAATACAGCAAAAACGTGTGTCCTGACTGGCTTTATGGCTTTTATTTTGAAGGTGAATTCTGACCTAAAATCACCTCTGTTTTGTTTCCTGTCCACTTAAAGGCTTGTGGAAAATAAAAGCAGTAGGAAGATGATGAAACAGCGAGGAACACACATTTAGGTGGTTTGGTTTCCACTGAGATGTTCTGAGGACAAAAGTGACCCAGTTGGTTGTAGCTCACAGCTGTCTCCCTGCAGATGCTGTCAGCACCAGCTGCACCACAGCTTCTTTCACATCCCTCTAAACCACTCTCAAATACCTCGTCTGCACTTTACTCATCCTCACCTTCATTTTCAGCCTCCCCACATGGACACGTTTATATCGAATTGATCTGGATTCAGGCCGTTCTGCTGACCTGTGCTGGACCTGCTGAGTCCGTGTTCAGAAATTTCTCACTTTAGTAAACAAGATTGAGGATGAGGAGTACATGTGAAGAAGACAAATATAAAATAGCATGAAAGAATCCTCTAATGGTGAGGAGAACTAAAATATGTGAATGAAATGTTTAATATTTAACCAAAAGTCTACAGAAGAAGTTGCATTATTTGCTTTAAAGTCCACCTTAATGACATTCTAATACCACAGGAATCAACGTAAAGCATATTCATAAAAACACAAGTGATTTAACAGATCAGATTGACTCTTATTTCACTGATGGTAGCACCAGGAAGGCCTTCACTGGCTGACATGTTGGTATTTGTGAAATTGCAAATCCTTTATATTAAAAACATAAAGTATTTGTTTCAACAATCTACTAAATAATAATGATGATGATGAGTCGATCTGTTTGTTTAACATGCAGGAGTAAATATTTCCTTATGGCAGCGATAGCCCGGGCCGTGGCTGCTATCATGCTTAAGTCTTTCCATATTTATTCACGGACAATAACAATAATTGCGTCATGCTATCTGCTGATGCTCCATTCAAGCTGCCGCATCGCCCTGCTGCACATATTAAACACACCATAAGTACAGCCCTTATTTCAGGTCTTGCTGTAAACACATCTCGGTCTGATCAAGCTGCGAACTGAGGATTTTCATAGCATCTCTCCCTTAGAATAAACGCCCCTCGATGTAAAACCATCATTATGAACGTTAAATGAAAAGAAAACGGCGTGTAGATTACATAAATGAGCAGAAACCCTCCTACCGTTCGGAGAAAAGCGAAGGTTTCTTTTACTGATGCGCATCCTGGTTGGAGCGGCTGCGGTTGCAAGAGACTCGCCCTGACTCCCTCTGACACATCCTCAAACCTCCGAGGAGCGCAGTGCTCCATCCGTCCGCTAGAGGCCGCTGTCGGAAAGCACGACAACACCTGCGGTGCTGCTGCAAATAAAAACTGGGATTTACAACGTAAACGTGAACATTTCAACCAGAAGTACAGATTTAGTTTGAATACACTAATTTCATGAAAATATATGATGGACTAAATGAAGTTAATCTCAAAAACACACATTTCTGTCAGAAATAAAGCGGGTTAGAGTTGCCCACAAATATATAAATTACATTTTACACTTTTGTCTCCAATAATAACCATATTACTGTGACTGTAGCCACACCACCGATTTCTCACGCTGAAAAAAAGCGAATCTGTCTGAGCTACAGTGCATCACGCTACTGCACCTCCTCAGAAACACTAGTTTTATTTTGTGACGGTTCCACTATTTTTTTAATTAATTGTTTTGATTATAGCCTACAATTTGTTAAATTGCTCTACATTACCCACAATCCCCTGCGAACAAGTGAATAAATAAATCAGTGAGGCTTTTTGTGTGAGTTTGGAAACTTTGACTCTGGTCGAAACTCATGAATCCCACAGAAACAAAAGAAGTTCCACTTTTTTTACCTGCTTTTGTGACCGTGACATCCAATAAGCGCAGCGCTCTCGACCGCACCCTGGCTGTATAGCTCGCGCGCGCAGGTGCAGGTGTTCTTGTCCTCAACAACTCTACAGGAAAACCGCATCTCTGCTAAAGACTCTGATTTTAAGTGGAACATCATAAAGATGTCAACTTTCTGAAAAGAAGTCGAGTTTTTCTTTTTTGTGGGTGTGAAACGGGATTAAAATATAATTTCACACCGACCTGGAGGAGATCCACAGGAAAATGGACACAATGGATTTCAGCTTCACCAGACAAGCTGCTGCGTTTCTGATCGTCTGCTCATGTCTGTGTGTCTCAGCAGAAGTCTCGACCCCAGCAGGTGTGACGCTCCTGCCTCCTGTCCAACCTGAAAATGGTCCCCAGTCCTACCCAAATGCCAAGAAATCCAATTTACCTGTGTTTACAATCAACTACTCAAGAATCCAGATACCATTTGAGATCACTCTGTGGATGCTGCTGGCTTCCTTTGCAAAAGTTGGTGAGTAACAAAAACTCAAAATGTGAATCAGATTGTTTTCTTCAAAGTACAGCATTTTTATTGACCTGTGCTCCAAAACCAGGTTTCCATGTTTACCATAAGATCACCATTTGGGTTCCTGAGTCCTGCCTCCTCATAAGCATCGGTTTGATTGTGGGGGGCATCATGTACTCAGTCCATGAGGAGCCCCCCGCTGTGCTGAGCAACAGTGTCTTCTTCCTCTACATATTACCCCCTATGGTCCTCGAATCTGGCTATTTCATGCCCACCAGACCTTTTTTTGAGAACATCGGCACCGTATGTCCCAGATCTCAATTTTCTCTTCTGGGTTGCTCCTCAAATGCATTAAAACATCCTCATCCCCGTTTTCTGTACAGGTGTTTTGGTTTGCAGTGGTGGGGACCCTGTGGAACAGCATCGGCATCGGGATCTCTCTTTTCGGCATATGTCAGATTGAGGCTTTTGGCGTTCAGGACATCAACCTCCAGGAGAACCTTCTGTTTGCCTCCATCATCTCTGCCGTGGACCCCGTGGCCGTGCTCACTGTCTTTGAAGACGTGTCTGTCAACGAGCAGCTCTACATTGTGGTGTTTGGAGAGTGCCTCTTTAATGACGCCGTCACTGTGGTGAGTTGTTGCTGGCAGAGATTACTCGCAGCTTTATTTTTGTGAATCCATGCCCATCAGTGCTACTTTTAGGCATGAAAGCAATAATTGTCCTTAATTTTACTGTGAAACTTACATGTTGCCCTGCTCTAGATACATCTAGGTCACCTTTCAAATGCTCCAGAAGACCAACAAATGACTAATGTTTTACAAATTTTAGAGTTTACCGATTTGTTGTAGTCCCAAAATGATCTAAATTGATCTAAAACCAGTGCTTTACTTCATAAAGATGCCACTTTAGCTCCACCTCCTTCTCGATGCTGCTTAACTTCAACACAGAACAAAAAACTGACCCATTATTCTCCTGCGGCTTTTCTTCTATGCACAAAAGCTTTGGGTCAAATTTCTCTTTAAAAGAAAAATGTCTTCGATTTCTAGGTTATAGTGCTTTGATAGGGAATAAAATGTGCGTTGGAGAAAGATCTCTGAGCAGATAAATAATAAACCAGGAAAAAGAAGAGGAAGTGAGGGAATAGAGACATGAAATAAACATGCACACACTAAGGGTTTGTTCAGACGCTGCCAAACCAGGTTCTGAGGTGACAGTAACATGTAACGAGGGAGGAGTCCTCACATGAACATGTTGCATGACTGAAGTTCAACCCTCCCTGCCTGCCGTGTTCTCCGTGTTTTGTGCTCGAACACGTAAACATGAACTTTGTGCAAACATGCGTGGAGATGAGGGCTGACCGATGTGTTGAGCAGCTTTTACAAAATCTAATATCTAAATGAAACACTTTTGATGTTAAAGGTTTTATCACCACCATTAGGTTAGATCCAAATGATTCTGCTGGTTTAAGGATACTGATTCCAGAATTTGTCCTGTATCGGGTTGGCTGACACCAAAGTGCGAATGAAAACAGGAAACTTTTACCTTACACACACATACAGTTTGAAGTTGATAATTAAAGCTTTTGATAATCGGACAAATTGTAGATTTTGAAACTTTTATTTTTCTAAAAGAAAAATGCAGCAATTCCATTTTTAGTTCTGATATTCAGTATATGCAGAGCATTTTTACCTTTCTGGCTGACAGTTTCAGCTCCAGTCTGTCTCCTTCGTCAGAGCATCACAGGTGTCAACCAGCAAGGTAGAAAACAAAGATTTTAAGACTCTGTGTATATATGGGAACTATGAAATGGAATAAGAAAAGCAACACAGGATAAACGAAGGAAGTGACGCCACCATCGATGAAAAACAGGATGAAATTAACAAAGATGCAGCAATTTGTTATAAAGTGTAAGCTCCTAATATGGTCGTTGGAGGCTTTTTTGCAAAAAATCTTACAAACACTCCCAAATAACATTGTAAGTTCTTAAGTGGAGGGAGGCAAACATCTCAAATTAGAAAAATTTCACAGATATAAAATATTCTACAAATACTTAATTTTTTGGGCTATTTAAAAATTCTGAAACACCTGAGTCCAGCAGATAGAATTCTGATGAGAAAAATCTCAAATTGCAATATGCAAAAGCACATTGAAGCTTATTTGACTCACATTTGTGTTTATTAATTGTTAATGCTGCTACACTAGTACGGCTCTGTAAATCATCTGGTGTCAAGCCACACAGAAATCATTCATTGACTTAAAAAATGAATTTTACATATTTGACATAAGTTAGTCTGGGGGTTTTATTTTGAAAAATACACATACATTACAGTGTGGTAATAGAAATGAAATGCATGATAAATATATTTGCATGAAATTTGTAACTGATTTTTCATGCACTTTATTGTGTTTATTTAAAGAGCAAGTCACCCCCAAATCAACTTTTTTTTGCTGATAAACTGTATAAATGAGTGTCTAAAATTGCTGTAGACACGTGTAATCAATAAGTTTGCACTTTAGTGCATCTCAGTTAAACTTTAAATACTCTGCCTAAAACTATCAGTGTTGCGCCATCATCAGGTAAAAATTCTGCACTACATTTGAATATAAATCTGCCATCGCTATTGGCTAAGAGGTACACCATGACTTTAGCTGTTACATTATGATGTCACAATGTCATTGTGAGCCTGTGTGTGTATTTATTAGCGGCTCCGCCCTCTCGGTCTGCCAGGCAACAGCATTTGTTGCATTTTTCAAACAGGAAGTGGGAGTGGAGTGAGACTCTGGTAGGGGGTGACTTGCATGTAATTTCCTCCACCCCTCCACTAGTGCTTGAACTTTTGATCCCTAATAACCCCACCTTGGCTTCTTATGTTTGCACTTGAAACAACGTGTGTGTGTGTGTGTGTGTGTGTGTGTGTGTGTGTGTGTGTGTGTGTGTGTGTGTGTGTGTGTGTGTGTGTGTGTGTGTGTGTGTGTGTGTGTGTGTGTGTGTGTGTGTGTGTGTGTGTGTGTGTGTGTGTGGTGTGTTTTCAGGTTTTGTACAACATGTTCAGCTTTGTGGCAGAGATGCCAGTCGTGGAGCCTGTGGATGTGTTCCTGGGCATGGCCAGGTTCTTAGTGGTCGGACTGGGCGGGATGGGCTTCGGCATCCTGTTCGGCTTTGTGGCCTCCTTCACGACAAGGTTCACCTCCAAGGTCCGAGAAATTGAACCCCTCTTCATCTTCATGTACAGCTACCTGGCGTATCTGGTGGCTGAGCTGTTCGCCATCTCCTCCATCATGGCGTGGGTATATATAAAATAGTTCCCGTACAGTAGTGGTTCTCAGTTATTTTCTGTTGTGCCCCCCGTTTATGGAAAGAAAAAAATTGTGCCCCCCTTGAATTGAAATCTGATATAGAACCAGAGAAAATTTTATTTTTAATCTTTACAAACCAGTGTAAGTGGTTTCTGGCACCACAAATCCAATTGTGGCAAGTGGAACCTCAGTTGCTAGTACCAGCCACCACCAATGAAGTTGGTGGCTGGCACCAACCCTACAAAACTTGAGGGCCCATTTTTTTTTATTTGAGCCTTCTGAATCGGGGCTACCTGCTGGGCTTTTGGCATCACCCTGCCTGGCAAAAGGCGTGAGAGGTATAGTCTACATCCCTGTGGTGAATGTGGGAATGGTAGATGTTGTCCTTTACCCACGGACTCGTCTAGGAACTTTAAGTTCAGTGGACGTGGTTGATCTTCCTCCTGGTGTCGAGAGTAGGTCCCCAGTGACTATTTCTGGTCAGACAACATCTGGAACAGAGGAAGATTTACTGGAAACCATTGATTTGTCTGGCTTGACAGAAACTGATCAGTTACAGGTTTGGTCCTTGCTGCAGAAATGTTGTTTTGTTTTCTCCATTCATGATGGCGATCTGGGGTGTACTGACCTGGTGTCCCACAACATTCCGCTGCTGGACGAGACCCCCATTCAGCAGAAGTATTGGTGCATTCCTCCCTCAGAGTATGAGGCAGTGAATGCTCACATTAATCAGCTTTTGGAGAGTCGGATGATACGGGAGAGCTGTAGTCCTTATGCGTCTCCGATAGTGTTGGCAAGAAAGAAAGATGGTAGTCTGCGGATGTGCGTAGATTATCGCCTGCTTAACAACAAAACGAGGAGGGATGCATTCCCTTTACCTCGAATTGAGGAGAGTCTTGATGCACTGTCGGGTGCGCAGTGGTTTTCCACTTTGGACTTGGCCAATGGTTACAACCAGGTGCCCATGTCGGAAAAAGACAAGTCCAAAACTGCTTTTTGTACACCATTTGGCCTGTTTGAATGGAACTGAATGCCCTTTGGGTTGTGTAATGCGCCGAGTACTTTTCAACTTTTGATGCAGAGGATGTTTGGGGATCAACAGTGTCAGTCCCTCCTTCTCTACCTTGATGACATCATTTTGTTTTCCTCTTCGGTCTCCCAGCATGTACAATGCCTGGAGGTCGTCTTGGATTGACTACAGAGGGAAGGATTGAAAGTGAAATTGGAGAAATGTTCGTTTCTTCGGCAGCAAGTGAACTACCTGGGCCATGTCATTTGCAACAAGGGGGTGGCCACTGATCCAGCCAAAATTGAAGCCGTGGCTAAATGGCCTCGCCCTAGTAACGTGTCAGAGCTTCGTTCGTTTCTAGCCTTTGCCAGTTACTACAGACGGTTTGTAGAGGGGTTTGCCAGTTTGGCAGCTCCTCTCCAAAGGTTGGTGGCTCAGCTTATGGGTTCCAAGTCCAAGAAGGGGACCGGTCAGACCTTTCAAGCCGCATGGACAGCGGAGTGCGAGACAAGCTTTGAAAGTGTGAAGGTTGGATTGACGTCAGCGCCAGTGCTGGCGTATGCAGACTTTGCTTGTCCCTTCATCTTAGAGACAGATGCCAGTCACTCGGGGCTGGAGGCAGTGCTTTCCCAGGAGACTGAGGAGGGAATCAGACCATTGGCATACGCCAGTAGAGGCCTTCGACCGGCTGAGCGTAACATGTCCAACTACAGCTCCATGAAGCTGGAGTTTCTGGCATTAAAGTGGGCCATGACAGAAGTTCAGGGAGTATTTGTTGGGACATCAGTGTGTAGTGTACACAGATAACAATCCCCTGAGCTGTCTTAACTCTGTAAAGTTGGGGCGGTGTAGCACCGTTGGGCAGCCCAACTTGCTGCTTTTGATTTCACCATGAAGTATCGTTCAGGGCTCAGTAACAGAAACGCAGATGCCCTGTCTCGTCAGCCAGAGGTGGGGACTAGTGCAGTACAGCAGGTACTGCCAGGTACCCCAGTCCCACGAATCCTGCAATCTGTCTTGAGGGAGGGATCGGCACAGCAAAAGCGATCATTGCTACCTTGTTCCTGCAGCATCGTGTGCTGTGCCCTCACCATGAAGTACTACGTGGAGGAGAACGTCTCCCAGCGCTCCTGCACGACCATCCGACACGTGGTGAAGATGCTCAGCTCCATCTCAGAAACCGTCATCTTCTTCTTCCTGGGTGTCGTTACCATCACCACAGAACACGAGTGGAACTGGGGCTACCTCCTCTTTACGCTGTTGTTTGCTTTTATATGGAGAAGTTTAGGTACGCTTTAAGTCAAACACCTTTCTGCCTCTCCAGGTTTAGTGAACGTGCTAACCTCCCCTTTCCATTTACTCTGCTCTACTCCCAGGTGTTTTGGTGCTGATTCCGATCATTAACCCTTTCCGAACCATCCCCCTCAACCTAAAAGATCAGTTTGGTTTGGCCTACGGAGGACTGCGGGGTGCCATCTCATTCGCTCTGGCCTTCACACTTCCTGAAAGCATCGTCCGAAAACACCTCTTCGTCACTGCCACCATCGCGGTCATCCTCTTTACTGTCTTTCTACAGGTAGGTCCTTTGGATTGGTGCTTAGATCTTTTAGCAAAATGTATGAAGTCTTAGGATGTTTTTTTTTAAACACGGTGACTTCAATTTTTAATGTGACTTCTCTTTAGGGGATCAGTATCCGACCTCTGATTGAATTAATCAACGTCCGCAGAACCAACCGCAAGGAGGACCTCATCAACGTAGAGATCCACCGCAGGGTACGACAAGGACTTTTCATTTATTTGGTGAACATTATGTTTCACCCAGAAACTCTGATGGCTCTTCTTAGGTGTGTTCTTGCTGTGCGTTATTTCTAATTCCATGTTGTCGTTCTTTTTTAAAACACAGAAACGGTTTTGTTACCTGTTATTGACGCTACGTTTCTCCGACGGCTGCCGGCTTCTTCAGGCTGACGCTGATGGTGGCGCGTCACTTCCTTCTCCGTTTATCTGCGGGCAGCAGAGGACGTTGTCGCCCTCTACTGCCCGCTCTCCCCTCTCCGACGATGCAGCCCCATGCGTGGTCCAGCGTGTACACTCCGTCGTCCCTGTTCATGGTCCCACATCCACGTCTCCTTATCTCGATTGCTTCCTTGATCCATCTTTTGTTTTTTTGTTGTTCAGTGGTTATGATCCGTGTGTTGTCCCAGTCCATTATATGGTTTTCTCTTAAGCAATGATCTGTTACGGCTGACTTTTACTGCATCGTCGGAGAGGGGAGAGCGGGCAGTAGAGGGCGACAACGTCCTCTGCTGCCCGCAGATAAATGGAGAAGGAAGTGACGCGCCACCATCAGCGTCAGCCTGAAGAAGCCGGCAGCCGTCGGTGAAACGTAGCGTCAACAACAGGTAACAAAACCGTTTCTGTGTCTTAAAAAAGAACGACAACATGGAGGTCTGACGGCTGTTGCTTTGCTCTCAGATGATGGAGCACACCATGACAGGAATAGAGGACATCTGTGGACAGTGGAGCCATTTCTACTGGAAAGACAAGTAAGACGGTCTAATGGGGTGTTTAAATAATTGTCTCATCTTCTGTCTAGTGAGACGAGTTTCTCACATCTCCGACTTGATTTTCTGAATTAACATGTTCTGATCATGACAGCAGCACTCAGAGCAGGCAGGTTGGTTTATGGTTTAAATGTGTTCATGTTCTATTTTTCAACTTTAGTTTACATTGCTAATCAGAAGCTGCTAGCTTCATCTGACCTCTATTTAGCAATTCCTTTTAAACAATAGGCGTGACAAAGCTGATTATGGTATGGTATTACTGTGAGCAAGTGTAAAGAGATCCAGAAACCTGATTGGAGGAGAAAGGTCACATGTCTCATGGATAAAGATCAAAAAGTTGTACAGAAAAAGGGTAAAAAGCAAAGATTAAAGTAGAAGCCTGCTTGTAACAAACACACAACATAGATGTGTAATGTTGCATAAATTAAAATATTAATGAGCAGAAATTCTAGAAAAAAATTTGATAAGCAGCAGGATTGGGTAGCACACAAGGATTAATACCAGCTAGGAAACTTATTAGTTTTTATTATGTTTGTTTAATCTTCATATTTGATGATTGTCTAAATCTGTCTGACTGTAGCGCTTCACACCTTTCCTGACATGTCTGTCTAAATGTTTAGGTTCATGAAGTTCAACAATCGATTCCTGCGTAGGATTCTGATCCGAGACAGCCGGCCTGAGTCCGGTATTGTTGCCCTCTACAAAAAGCTGGAACTGCAGAACGCCATGGAGATTCTGGACTCTGTGTCTGGAGACATCAGCTCTGCCCCGGCCATCGTCTCGCTCCAGTATGAAACCTGGATCAAACTTCCACTTAATTGAGATGATTACTGGTAACGTTGTTTTACTTTCTTCATATTTTGATTTTTAGTGAGGAGAAGAAAGGGTCTGCTAAACCGATGAAGAAATTCTTGGCTAAGGACCTGAATAACATGCATAACATCCTGTCCAAGAACATGTACAGCATCAGGCAGCGGGTGAGATGAAGGATCAGCTTTGTTTTTTTTTAATGAAATATCAGTGATGATCCCCTATCTAAGGTCTCTGAATCCCTTGGAGGACAAGAATGAGTTTGTTTATGCTTATTTATCCTTCTGCAGGGAAAACCCAGCAGGAGCTTTGATCCATGATCCATGTTTGATTCTAGTTATGTTAGAGGGGGAACCTCTTCCCCTTTTATTTTGAAAGGATTCTTCTGTTTTACAATAGTCTGAATTTGCACCTTAGCTACTTGCTTACTTTAAAACTGCCACAGTCACGTTTAAGGTTGATTACATTAACGTACACTCACCCAAAGGATTATTAGGAACACCTGTTCAACTTCTCCTTAATGCAATTATCCAATCAACCAATCACATGGCAGTTGCTTCAATGCATGGTCCTGGTCAAGACATTCTCCTGAACTCCAAACCGAATGTCAGAATGGGAAAGAAAGGTGATTTAAGCAATTTTGAGCATGGCATGGTTGTTGGTGCCAGACGGGCCGGTCTGAGTATTTCACAATCTGCTCAGTTACTAGGATTTATACCCACACCCATTTCTAGGGTTTACAAAGAATTGTGCGTAAAGGGAAAAACATCCAGTATGTGGCAGTCTTGTGGGTGAAAATGCCTTGCTGATGCTAGAGGTCAGAGGAGAATGGATCGACTGATTCAAGCTGACAGAAGAGCAACTTCGACTGAAATAACCACTCGTTACAACCGAGGAATGCAGCAAAGCATTTGTGAAGCCACAACACGCACAACCTTGAGGCGGATGCACTACAACAGCAGAAGACCCCACCGGGTACCACTCATCTCCACTACAAATAGGAAAAAGAGGGTACAATTTGCACGAGCTCACCAAAATTAGACGGTTGAAGACTGGAAAAATGTTGCCTTGTCTGATAAGTCTTGATTTCTGTTGAGACATTCAAATGGTAGTCAGAATTTGGCGTAAACAGAATGAGAACGTGGATCCATTACCACTGTGCAGGCTGGTGGTGGTGGTGTCATGGTGTGGGGGATGTTTTCTTGGCACACTTTATGCCCCTTAGTGCCAACTGGGCATGGTTTAAATGCCACGGGCTATCTGAGCATTGTTTCTGACCATGTCCATCCCTTCATGATCACCATGTACCCATCCTCTGATGGCTACTTCCAGCAGGATAATGCACCATGTCATAAAGCATGTCCCCCCACTTTTTCCAAAGTACATTTTTTTGTCCCCTGCACATCAGAAAAAAGGCCCAGCAGAGGATGAACTTCCTGAGGCAGCTGAAGAAATTCAACCTATCACCACAGTCGATGAGGCAGTTCTACACCGCTATCATCGAGTCCATCCTCACCTCCTCCATCACCGTGTAGTATGCTGGAGCTACCACCAGGGACAAGAAGAGGCTGCAGCATGTTGTGCACTCTGCAGAGAAGGTCATTGGCTGCAAACTCCCCTCCATACAGTATCTGTACACCTCTAGGACATTGAAGCGTGCAGGTCGGATAATAGCTGACTCGTGTCACCCTGGACACAGTCTCTTCGACTCGCTCCCATCTGGCAGAAGGCTCAGATCCATTCGGACCAGAACCTCTCACCACAAAAACAGTTTATTCCCCTCTGCAGTTGGACTTTTGAACGAAAATCCTAGGGCAGCCCACTCAAGTCGATTGGTCCCAGTCACGTGACCCGATGCTGTGCTTGAAAAACACTCAGATTAGTACTTATGGTAGATAGCTGCTTCCCTAATTCTTGCCACTTTTTACATTAATAATTTTATCATGAGTGTTTTGTTACTTCCTATATTTGCTTATCTCTTTATTTTTTTCCTTTCTTACCTTCTGCACCAAATAATGCAGCAATTTCCTAATGTTGTGACTTGGCACACATATGGCAATAAAACCTTCTGAATCTGATTCTGAGTTTTACCATATTCTGCAATATTAAATAGACTCTGGTTGAGCACTAGGACCAAGCAGCCTGTTTCCCATTAGAACCGTCCATAAGCTCATCTATTGGCTCTGATGATACTTGCTAGCGTGTGATTGGCCATACCTGCCACCTGTGTACTTGCATAATGAGACTCTAAACTGTCGTTTTATACATATTTTTGTATACTTACTGTAAGGACCCCCCCAGTCCTCATGCCGGCTGCACCCCCCCCCCCCCCACACACACACACACACACTTTCAATCGACACAGTTTTAGAAGAGAACTCAGACCAGAGACCCCCAAAATCCGAAACTGTTGTTTTGCATACAGACAGAAGCGGCTGAGTAATTTTCCGCATGACGTTATTTTTTACTCAAATACTGTTTGATGTTTAAAGAAATTAAAATCATGTGCTTCAGTACTCACATCAGAATCAATTAAATCATTTACCTTCAAGTTTCTTTTTAAGGATTTAGCCCCCTTTTCTAGTTTTAATACAACCATTAGAATACAGCAATGTTTTGTTGTTGTTTTTTTCCTTTAAAAGTTCAACTCCAAATTTTGAAGTTCAAAAGTGCAAATGATCTAATCATCAAGTCAGATTGTTGCAAGACATGGTTGAGCACAAACACAGAAACTCCGTGCAGCTCAGACAGGTGGGACCGGTTTTGGTAGAGTAATCCGAGCTTCAAAAAATTCCTTCTCCTTAAAAATGCACCTGAAAGTGTGTTTTTCCAAGCTTTGATTATCTGCAGGGAATCGGCCAATGATGTGAACATTAATGCAAAAATAATGATAAACGCAAACACTAAAATGTAGAAGCAAGCAGTCGAATCTTTGTGTGTAACTTCTGTGTTTTCTAGACGGTGGCTTACACAAATAAGCATGCTCTGCCCAACGAGAGTCAAAACAGGGAAATCCTGATCCGACGTCACTCCAGCATCCGTCGGAGCTTCCGACCTGGAAGCTTTCAGTCAACAGTGAGTTTGTTTTAGTCACTTCTTAAATTAATTTAAATAGGATTTTTTTTTTACTTCAGTAAAAAATTAATGGTGGGAATTAAATGAAATATTTCTAACTTTAGTCCTAACCCATTATTAATTATTTTTGTAGAAGGTTCCTAAGTCACAGAAGTATTTCTCACTGCCTCCTGGTCAGAGTTTGGGGTCAAAGTTTCCTTCAGCAAGACAGAGTTATGCTGGTAAGCTTCTGAATCTCCTCTAAACCAACCTTTTCCTGTTCTATCTCACTGGACCACTGGATGATAAAGAAACTCTCGTCATGCATTTTCCTACCTTCAGGAAATCTTGGATTACCATAGAAATATAAAAGTTTGGTTTTAAAGCTGATGATCGCTGCTTCATTTCTTTTCCCGTTTTGTCTCAGATGACCATGAAGCCACGTCAGAAGTGGGCTACCCGCTCCGGCTCCCTCAATCCAACCATCCCAGGTGCTCCACCTCCGGAGCCGTGATGCCTCTGCACAGGCTGAACACTCTAAACGAATTCCCGTCTGTTGAAGTTCTGAACGAGAAGAGCCCGAGCCACAGTGCATCCCAGGATTCATCTTTACCTGACTGTCATTTTAGCACCAATAACAACAGCTCTGCAGACGATTTAAGAAATGAGGAAGGAGAGGAGCAGCGGCCTTTGCCTCCTTCTCCAGCCTTGGTGGCTGAACCTAGGAACAACACGCATGGAAACCCTCTGCTCAGGCGGCCGCAGTGGAACCAGAAGAAGTAAAAACCTCCCTGTGTTGGGTTTCAGACCATCCACCAGTCAGCTCCCTTCCAGACCAGATGGATGAACGAACTCCGGAGGTTCTGTTCATTCCTTTTAATGAACTTCAGTTCAAAATAAGCCAAAATGGACAGAATGACCTCACAGAAGTGAGCACACAGAGCACCAGAGTGAACTCTATTTATCTTTCTAGAGCATTTTATTCTGGGGATTTTAAAATCAATTAAACTGTTTAAATGAGGTTGTTTTTATTTTTAAAAGCAAATTGTTTGTTTTCTTGTAAATAATAACTGTTGTATGATGCCATTGTTTTGCACCTGGTACCGATGTGATAATTGGATGCTGGCAACAGTAACGGACACTTTGGTCAGTTTTATCAGTATCAAAAATAAAAATGTCATGTTGTTAAACAGGTATGAAGCTGTCTTGTTTAAAACGTGAATACAATCCTAAAACACTGAAACTTGTCACCAAAAACATTTAAAAAATGCAACATGAGACTTTGAGACAAAGACTGGTGAAGTAGGACTCATCTCCAAAAAGCATAAATATAACAAACATTTAACATTAGTGCAATTTTGGATGTGGAAATAGAAAAATTAAGAGTTTTGATAGCTAAAAAGTAAACTTAATTCATTTGTGAAGTCACTGATTTTCTGAAACGCCAATAAAAGTAAATTCTTAAATTGTCTCATTTAAATACTTTAAGGTGGTCATTTCATTTCCTATTTTCTTTAAAGTGACTCACTTTGTTGAAATGGTGCAAAAGTTAAAAGATTTTAGAATCAGACAAACATTTATTAGATTATTTCAAACCATACTTATATTTAAAAGTCTGTAGGTGAATGTAAAAATTCAGTTTTCCTTCATTTCCATGCTTTATTAGTGCTCAAAAACAATTGAATCAAAAAACAAACCTACAAAACATTTTTCTGTTTACATTTGAACATTTCTCAGTTGCCTAACAATCAGAAGCAAGATTTTCCCCAAATACCACAGCAGAAACTTTTTCATTTGAATTAGAGGAAAAAATGAACTGAAAGTGCAAAATTAAAGCCTAAATTTAAACTGTTGTCATGCATCCAGATCATCCAACATTTCCAGTCTAGAAGGTAATTATTGGTATTTTCTTACAGTTTTTTTATGAATCAGTAGCTCTATAGGTTTACAGTTAATGGCTGCTAAAACCCTTGTGGATTTTTTAAAGATGTAGTGGTTACAGAAGTGAATTCTGAGCAAAGACATGTTTTTCTGTCCTGTCGTTCCTTCAGCATATCTAGAAGCGTGACAATCTTGGAAGGACTGTCCTGCTGATGGCCGTTTCCCCTCCTCTGTCCCTGAGAAGGCCTGTGGTTTTGTTGCGGCTGTCCATCACAGCTAAAGAGTAAGAGCACTTCTCTGAACAACTACAAGTCCACTCGGCTGCTGACAGTTTCAGAGGTTTTTTTTTGTCAGTCTTTGGTCCCATTTAGGGATTCTGATGAGAAGCAAACCCACAGCTGCCAGAGCGAGAACGACTCCCAGACTGGGAGGACCACACGGGCTGAACTCCTGGGCCAGACCAGAAAGTAGAGGGGCCAGAACTCGACCCACAGCTGTGACCGACTGCCCGGCTCCGATCAGAGTCCCGCTGGCCTGGACCCCGCCCCTCTGCAGCTCCAGGTCTGTGATACACGTCCGACCGATCGTGGTGGAAATGGCGAAGAAGGTGGAGGTGAGCACCACCTGCCATACGCTCGGCGCGGTGGAGTAGAGGAAAATAAGCAAACAGGTGAGCACTGTGGAATGTAGAAGCAGAGCGGGCATGTTGCTCCTGTAGAGCTGGGTAACGGGCCCCACCAGGAACCCAGAGAGGGCCCCTAAGGTGCTACTGTAGCTAATCAGGTAACCAGTCACTTTGGGTTTGAGAGAGAAACGCTCCTCCATGGCCAGAGAGAAGTTACTGTAGTAGAGCATGATGGCCACAGCCATCAGGAGGCGCACAAGAAACAAGTCCCACATGTCAGAAAAGGCCACCATGTGGATCCTGGAGCTCACTGAGGAGAGCTGCCTCCAGGCAGGCTGGAGCAGGGACACCCGCCTCCACCTGGGATGATGCTTCCAGGAGGATCTGGATGATGCTTCAGTATCTGCTGTCAACACCACCGGTTGACTTTTAGTGTGAGAACCGTTCTGCACCGACTTGTTGTAGTTTTGGTCGTGACAGCATTTACTGGAGTTGTTACTGCAGTTAGCCTCGCTAAGATCTGCTAGCGTCTTGCTCCATGGCAGCATGAAAACCAGCCCTGAAGGGATAAAAAAACACACACATAATAAACTTATTTCACCGGCAATCACCACAAGTGACTTACTCTAGTTTGACTCACCAGCATTAACAATAAAGATGGCAGCACAAGCGAAAGAGGAAGTGTAGAAGCCTCCTTCATGCTCAGTGAGATAGCCTCCCACCACCGGACCGAGGATGAAACCAACGCTGGAGGCGGCGTTAAAGTGTCCCATCACCAGTGGGCGCTCAGGTTCTGACACCAGGTCGGACAGCAGGGCTCTGCAGATGGACAGGGAGTGCTTGAAAAGCCCTGAAAAGGGAAAAATGTAAATAATTTAACTTTTCTGCTTCAGATTCATGAAGTTGATGATGCTACCAATTTACCTAATTCGTCAGCGTAACAAGCTTGGAGTGATTCAAATGCAGTTTTAAATACAAAATCATTAGAAGAGTTTGAACTTTAGGGTTCTACTGATTTATCAGTGAGATCTAACAAAATTGTAAAGAAGAGTTACTTAAAGAGAAAAATGAAAGATTTATTGAACTCAGCAGGCTTTTATTGTGAAAAGATCTGTTAATTCAGCGAGCCAGGTGCGGGTGACTGCTGTGAATAGTGGGAAGCATTCTCAAACAAGTACATAAAACAGGGGACAGTTGCTGTTATTCACATAATAACATAAAAGTAAATTGTTTTCCGGGCCGCTCCACAACTCACCCACGGGAACCCGAGCGAGGACAAACAGAGTGATGCTCGTGGACGTTCCCAGGAGGCTGTAGCCCAGAGCGCTCAGCAGCAGGCACGTCAGAAGAGAGTACCGCCGCCCCACCACGTCGCTCCAGCTGCCCTGCCAGTCACACAAAAAAGTTCACTCGTCAGTGTTTCTAAAAGTGGAATCGTACCGTTTTAACTGAATTAAACAGCCGAAATGCTTGAATGTAACAATTAAGTGACATAAAAACAGAAAAATACCTAAACTCTAAATTATCTCTGAACCAAGCAGCCTGTTTTATTAGGTTATCGCCCTCTCTGTCTCACACACAACCATAATGAAATAACAAAATTAGGACCAACTGAGTTCGTCTGTGTTCTGGATGTGGACTTGTGGGATTACCATAGTAACCCAGCTGTTCACACATCCCAGCATGCATCAGG
This sequence comes from Nothobranchius furzeri, assembly GCF_043380555.1. NCBI lineage: Eukaryota > Metazoa > Chordata > Actinopteri > Cyprinodontiformes > Nothobranchiidae > Nothobranchius > Nothobranchius furzeri. Next base: position 26,233,657 of record NC_091754.1, on the reverse strand, counting down.
ATGCAGCCGCTCTGCACAAAGGCACCAACAGATGAGTCTTTATGTCTTTAATTTGTCGCATGACCAGCAGGAATTAAACCAATTTTAGGAGCTCTGAGATGCAGCAAAAAGGAAGCTGAGATTCTAACGTCTAACTCGCAACGTGGACATTTCCTAAATGACATAAAAAGCTCTCTTGGCGCAGCTTATTTCCATGGAAGTGTGCAAACGAAATATTCCGTGTGACAAAAATCAGTGTCCATTGGTTTTGTAAAATGCCAGTGATCACATGGCATGCAGCAATTGTGGCTATTGAGTGTCTCAGCAGGACTAAATGAATGGAGAGTTGTAGAAGACAAAAACAAAGACAATACTTACAACTACTGTGCTTGAGAAAAGCTGTAGGATCCCGTATGTAGACCCTGCAACAGTTTAGGAACTCGCTTAGTATTTTGTATCACAGCAAAGGTCACCTATGTTTGCTTTAACAAAAGAAAATCTAATGAAAACATACAATATAGGATATTAAAAAAGGGGTGACCTATATATTTTTTGCAAATTCCCATTTCTTTTACCAATTTGTCCTCATGATCAAATATTTTCAGAAAGACAAAAGTGTTGGTTTCTACATCTCTGCTCAGATCTTTTTGTCAGCTGTTTCTATGGTTACCATGTTGAATTATACGCATTTTGCAAGTTTCAAAGGTTTTTATTGATAATTACGTTGAGTTTAAACAAGAGGTTACCATTTAAAATGCTGGTACTTCTGTCAAAACGTCTGGAATTCCACCTGGCAGGTTGTAGATCAACTTCTGGTCCAAATCCTGGCTGATGCTACTCCATTCTAGCTTAAAAACTGCTTGGAGTTTGTTTGTTAGTCCACCCATTGAGGACGGACCACAAGCTCTAAGTGGGATTAAGGATTTTATCCCTTTGGCCTCATGGGATTGAACTCCAGCATGTCCACGAAGACATTGTTCATCACCAAACTGTTCTTGAATGGTTGGAGGAGTTCCTCTGGGAGGATGTTTAGGCACCATTCTTTATTCAAAGCTGTATTTTTTGGGTTAAACTGTGAGTGATTCCACCCTCCCACACATGAATTGAGTGCCCCAAATAATCCGATCATAGAAAATGACTATAATCCGGTCCTCAGCAGTCTAGTCCTTGGATCTTCATCACATTTACCTATCTCCGATGGGTTTTCTTTAGGAGAAAAGTGGCTTCTTTGCTGCCCTTCTCAACATAAAGACATCCTCCAAATGTTCTCATCTCACAAATGTCATGGACATAATTTTTAAGAGGAATGCAAATAATGTCTCCTCATCAGAGCCTTGTTCTAGAGTTTAGAGGCAGCAGGTTTTATGACATTTAATATCTGTGTCACCGCTACACTTGACCGTACATTGTTAATCCAGCAATAATTCAAGGGAAATGTCTTAAATGCAGCGATAATTATTATTGTTTGGTTCCAAGACTGTGGCGTTTATGGCTTATTCAGGCAGCTTCCTTCTTGATCAGATCGACTCTTCTATGGATTAGTGAATAATCTGGACACAACCTACCCACGATACCGGCCACAGTGGGGCTGGCTCCGAGTGCCTTCACATGATGGCTGAGTAGTGGGATGATCATGCTCACCCCAAACAAGTCCTACAGAAAAACAAAGATAGGAGAATGATAGCAGGACACTGAGATACACAGGTTTAATCCAAATCTGCAGATCTAGTCATAATGATGCAATCATTTTAAAATATTACTTAACAATTCATGCCCAACATCAGTAAAAATTTCCACTTGCAATTAAGTTAAAAGTGCATAAAATATTGCATAAAATAAGGAAAACAAATATGAAAAGTAAGTTTGAAGCCTGTCTACATCTGGTCCTGTTTGAAAACAAATGATGCTTCTTCCTCAGTTATAGCTAACCCATATAGAGCTGCACGATATCAAAAAATATGTAATATTTTTGTAAAACAGCACAATGTCAACATAAGATTTACATTCACATTTTCCTTCATGTTCTCTTTCCATTCTCTCATCACAGTGAGTCAAATATACATCAAATATATCATGCAGAGCTTTAATGCATGATAAATATAATAGTCTGTGATTTATTTCAGTCCAAGTTACAGTTGTGATATTGCATAAATCAGCATTGCAAAGATAATATGTTACAATAAGGTTGTGCAGCCCAATTCTCAATATTTGTTGAGTAGACTTTAATACACACACATAATACTGAGTGCATGATGAAGGATGTGGGAGTGTCAGACACACAACTCTAGTTCTGCAAGTGGCAGAAATAAAAACAAAATTGGCAACCAGTATATGGGACAGGATCAATCAAGCACGATCTTCTATAGTCCAGAGGTTAGAATGGTTGTGATACCCGCCATGGAGCTCCAAAATCCGTCCCTCATCTTGTTTATCTGTGCTTCTGAAATCTGTGCAATTCTGGCCAAATACTTAATTGATGACATACTGCAACTCATACAGTGTTCCAGAACAATTCATTCCAGAGATGTTTTACCTTCAGAAACATTACGCTCTCTGCGGGTTTGTTCTTTTTTCAGGGGTCTTTCTTATTTAAAGTAGCCTGATTACTTCTAGGCACCTTTAATAAAATTATATATATATAAAAAAAACATCTGTGCAATGACCCAAACTTGCTTTTGTGCCTAATAAAAACAAAAATATTTAAAAATCTGTCAAAATGAAGAGATTTGTCCTTTACAAAAATACCACAGCAGAAATGAAAAAACAACAACTTCCGGAATATGTTTCTGTTTAAGTTATGTGAAAAGTATTGTACAATTATTACTTTTCCTTCCTGCTGTGAAGTTTATGTCATCCAGCAGGATCAAATTATTGTTTTTCTGTTAGGTCTACAAATAGAAATTTAAGATTTAGTTGATAAATAATTTATTTAGCACAAAATAATAAACAATATTTTTATTAGTATAAATATTGCAGACTTTAAGTGACTGGAGGAAGGGGGTTTAATTTAAGAAACGTTTGAAATGGTTTTGTAAATAATTTACTTCAATATTTAATTTCTTAAACCCATGTGGATTTTATTTCCATTCTCAATCATCAAAGTGACGACTAAATAATCCATAAAAGTGTTGAAACCTGACTTTACCTGTTTCATTTCACACCTGAGTCATGAATGAATGAATGAATGACCACAAACACACATCTGACCTAAACAGCTGGGGCAACGTCTACAGTAACGCACTCACCATGAAACCCACCACATAGATGCATCTTATAATCCCCTTCCTTGTTCCTAGCTTCAGTGGTAAGGTGCTACATCTCTGGTGGCTCATCCTCCCGCTGTGACAGCTCGGCTAAAGCGGTTGGACACATCCGGTGTAGCACACGTCTCGTTGCCGGTGGGGTTGTGACTGAAACAGGGGGAGGCCAGACATTTTTCACTTGTAACTGTGAGAAACCCAGAAACTGCGTGAAAGATAATGCGTCATAAAGAATTTTATAGTGCTCCTGTTTGTTGATTGTGTTTACTGCTAAATAAAGGCTCGTTATTTTAGTTTAAAACTGAAAGTCGTTTGTGGTACTCCCCCATTTGTTTCACAACAGTGGTACAGCCTAACGACGTCACATGTTTACACTGTTATTATTTAAAATTATTTTATTTATTGAGAGTCAGGAACGCTTTAAAGTCTCATTTTCCTCGTTTAAACGCTTCAACGTCTAATTTTAGACCTCTGTACTTTTTGATAATTATTTATTTTTTGTTCAGGGTAAATATTGATAAAGCCACCTCTATTTTGAAACTGTATTCCTTTTAAGATAACACACTAACGAAATAATTTACAACTTAAAAGATCGTGGCCTTTACAATTGAGAAAACATTTTTTCATAATAATAATATTTAAAAAAAATGAGTTTTCTGTGCGCCACCTGCTGGATTTTCCAAGCATTGCTGCCTAAAATAATTGTTCCTCACGAGACAAAATAAATTACATTTATATTAATGAAAAAGTTTAAAAGTCAAACATATTTTTAAGCCTGTACAAATGATTTAACACTGCTTTTTAAAATTTCACGCAGCTAAAGGTATCTCCAGGTACATATTACATTAACTACTTTTCTTAGAGCTTTCTTCAGCAGTGATCAGGACAACAGGTCTCCAGTGACCAAATGGACACAGAAACAACTCGCTCCTGGGGATAATTTAAAGTCTACAATTAACCTGTCATGCGGGAGGGAATCAGAGTACCCAGTAAAAAACACGACTGGTAAGACCATGCTAACTTCACACAGAAAGCCCAAAAGAAGGATTTTAACCTGCAACCTTCTTGTTGCAATGAAACAGCCCACCATACTGCCCATCGCCATAGCTCCAGTATGGCCATAAGGGGCTGTTTATGTATGGAGATTATTTTGTTTCTTTATTCAATCAGAAAAATGGTATGCCTACTTAAAATTGAAAAACAATTTTTGAAAAATTGCAATCAAAAACAAAACAAAAGAAAACACTGACTTTAAAATTTGTTATATTAAAGACTGACTTTTTGATCCAATCAGTGATTTATATTTTACAAGTTTTTCTTTCAACAAGATAAATACATATAATTTAAAAAACCGGAAGTTTTGTATGAGCATTTGCTTTTCAGCTTCTGTTGTGAGGAGCACATAATCTAAAAGTCTGTGTTAGCTACCATTTCTTATGTCCTTTATCAGTTCTAATTTCTTCCACTACTATTTGTTGCTAGCCTGGCAAGCCAGACTAAATAAATGTATTATTTAGTCTGGCCATGCTCCATTGACGGCTCGCGGTTGTGGGGCGGGTTCTACCGTTGTCTTTCAAATGATCTCCGCATGCTACTGGACAATGAATGTGACATACTCTTGTTTCACTCTGTTGCATCATCCCACCCACCAGGCATATAGAGTGCCCTGATTGGCCCACAAAGCGGATAAAGCTCTGTGATTTGTTCACTAAGCAGATAGAGCACTATGATTGGCCCACCATTATGGACCAATCACAGCTCTTTATGTGTTTGAAACCCCTCTAGAGAGCTGTGATTGGCCAGCCAGAGTCCTGGTAGGAGCTGCTGAGGTTCCAATAGAGCATGCCTAGACCATTCTTTGCAATGCAAGAATTTGGTCTAGTTCACTAGGCTAATTTGTTGCCTTAAAAGAATGGGACAATTGTGTCGTGTGCTGGCAAAAATAAAACGACAATCTGGTTTCCAACTTCACTGATAATTTTTGTTTACAACTTTTTTTATTGCAGTTTTTCAAAAAGTGATTTTGTTTTGTTGTTTGAAGTACGTTTTTTATTTGAATAATAAAGAAAGAAAATTATCTCCATACTGGTGGACTTGGAGAGGGGCACCATATTAATGCGAGACACTAACAACAGCAAATAACTGAATTGTTCAAAATTGAGTTTTAGTAAATCGATGTTATTTAAAGGCTATTTAAAAAAATACAGAAAATTTTCGTAACGTTATGAAGAACAAAATGACATAAGCACATGCATGTTTATGTACAAATGGCATCCCACGGTTAAGTAAATAATAAACATCTGATGAAAATAAACCAAAGCTGTAATGTAGATTTATTGCAATAGACTACAGCTGCAAAACCTAGTAAAATTGTAGCTTACATGATGTATGGGACTCATTAGGACTTCTGATCTCCATAAAAACTGGGCCCAACAAGCTTATTGTTGACACACACTTCGAAACATGCGGGGAAGATGCCTGGAATGAAGGTGGTGGAGGTCGCATTGGTGTGTCAATGAGACGGTGTCCACATTTAGACTCTCTGCTAAACATTCCTCTTAGACGTGAGCAACCCACCAACCAGTACAAGTATAATGTGCATGTTTGAAGACATGCTTAAAAGGTTTGTGTAGGATGCAACAGTCTGAAACGATAAATCAGTTTTTAAAATATCCCACTTATTAGGTTTTATTATCAGACCATAACATTTGCATTGACAATTTTCTGTATTTGTATTTTTTTGTGTTTTTTCCTTTTTCGTTTATCTCGCAGCAGCGTTTACAGTAACGATCACCTACTTACCCAGTGGGGCAAAGGATAGGGGGATTGCTGGACCAGTCACTCCTCTGTCCTTTTACTCTCACCCTACTCTGACATTCCCATCAGATTCTGGGTGTCCAGTTGCCTGGTTATTTCTGCATGAGTCCCCCTCCAAACACCCCACTCACTCAGCTCCATGGTGAGCTGGAGCAGCCGTCTTCAATCAGACATTAAAAATAGCCCTGGGGTGAGGGGGGTTGGGCTGCTCTAGACCCCGGCGGAGGGTCCAAAGGAGTCATGTGGACGACTTTGACACAGACACGGATTGCAGAAGGAAGGGAAAATCCAGTATCCCAACAAAATCCAGCAGGACGGAGTAACAACATCTAACTGAGTGGATGTAATACTGACTTGTCACATGTACTTGCTGTGATCGAAGGACCTAGTTGGACTAAGAGTGTGAATCAAGCTGTCGATTCTGGACCATGAAGCTTAGCGTGGCATTATTCTTTGCAGGTCTCTTTGGAGCTTTGGCAGCTGTGTTCATCTTGCTTTCTTTTGGTACTGATTACTGGCTACTGGCCTCTGAGAGCTGCACACCAAACCCTGATGGATCTAGTCTCACAGACAAATCAGCTGGACAGGTGGGTGCATACTTATATTTTTACTACCAAGTGTTCTAAAAAGAAAAGAGTCATAAAGTAACATTAGGCACCATTTCCTTAAATGTGCTGCTTTTGAAAGTGGCTCCAACTAGTCATCTAACTGCAGGGTGGAGACACATCCCTTTGGGGCTCTCCTGCTGTAACAGGACACTGTTTAACGTAGTGTGTGTGCAGCTATGGCTGGTACCATGTGCCTCTGTGATAGGAATACAAATACCAGCAGTCTCAGAAGTATGATCCCCTATTAAATATCACTGACTAGAACAGATCTAGGCTTGAGTGAGCCCTGAAACTGACTCTGGACAATAAAAGAAATAAGCAATATACAGTAGGTGCTAAACTAGGATTCTTTCATAAAACTTTAATTTAATGACAGAAAAAGTGTGATTTGTGTAAGAAAATGTAGGATATCTAAAAAGCTCAGAATAAGAATCTCTAGTCATGTTGGATTTTGAAACCATATCTGAATGTGTTTGAAAAATAAGTTTAAAAGCTAATCTTAATCTCATGACTGGATTCAGCTTGTCTTTTTAAAGCCTTACGGTCCAAGAGTGTTCTCCCACCAACACTTAATGCTTTCACTTATATTATTGTTTTTATTTGTGACATTGTAGGAAATTAGGAATATCTGGGAAGGTTGAGTGTTATTTGAAACGTACAGTTAGTGTTTTTAAAATGAAATTCCTATTTATAAAATGTGATGAATATAATAAATATTCTATATTTTATTAAATGAACCTCAGGATGATTAGTAACCACTTTGATGGAAACCAATGGGGATCCTCTAACTAAACTAACGTAAAGAAACAGTGATTAAAAGTAAAACTGCACCAGCCATATAAATAGCCATGCATAAACTTCATATTTTCTAAAAATCTGAAAATGCTTAATAAAACTTTGGTTTTGCCTTGTTCTAGCTGGGAGCGGAGCAAGGTGGGAGGGATTCAACAGTTTCGTACCATGAGGGATTCTTCTGGGGCTGCTTCTCTGGAGGTCATACTGATGGAATCGAACTGGATTGGGCCAGCTGGCTGAGTGAGTTGGATGCATTTAATAGTTTCAGTTCATGTTTGTTTATATTCATACGTGGTGCTTTATGTTTCACATCTCAAAATCTGCATGACAATTACTTTTAAAATATAAGTATTCATTTAATTGTTGCAAATGGTTAGACCTGGAAATGTGTAAGATTTTTATTTGCACATCTCAAATCAAATGAGGTGGAGTTAAAATGTTAATATTCCTGTTGTTAATGGCTTCACAAAGAGCCTCAGTAAAAGAGAAACGGGGTGTTTTTTCTGGCCAATGCAAACAAAATTTAGATTCCTGCTGTCGTATATCTCAGTTGTCAATGCAAACTCCAAATTTAAATTTTACAAACCCGTCATCTTTTATTATGTGGCATTTTTACGTCATGTGCTTTGCAAAAAGCAAAATGCAGGAGATAGCTGCAGCCCTTCTGGTCCAGCCCGCAGTGATTCCTGCAGGAATACCAGGATTTCTGCCAGAATGATGGGTCTACCGGTTTATAAAATATTATCCACAAACCTTTTGTTTTAATACAACCCAAATCCACTTTGGTTTTACTGTTCAAACTAGCCGTTAGCTTGTCAATCATGTCAGAAGTAAAGACCCAACGATCTGCCTATAATATGTGAGATATTTATTGATAATAATTACACAAACCCCTAATCATTAAAATCTGGGCTGCCTATGAATTTTCCATCATTTTAAGGATTTGGTAAAAACCTAAGACATCACGGTTACGCAGATTTTAACAGAATAAAGTCGTTCTGATAAAAATCTGAAAATTCACAACATATCAACACATCTGTAGCCAAAAACGTTCTGAAACAAGGTAAAAATATTCGTGAAAGTGATGCTTTAGGATCCGGGTCTCCCACCAGGCAGGCTCACAAGAGGGTTCTGTTTGTTACTAGTGATAGAAACCCCCCTGCCCATCCCCACCCTAAACTCTCATGTGACCATTTCAACAAGCTTGCACCATGTGATGTTATTCTGGTCCCCTGCTGTCAGCTGGTTGTGAGTCATTTAGCTGTTTCTTTTCCCTTGTGGTGACTCAGAACGGTAAGAAACATCCTGCAGGCGTGAGCGGGCATTGTGAGTATCGGAGGAATTCCACACGCTCCAAGAAAAAATAAGCAAAACAAATAAAATTATTTAAAATTCATAAGTTTTAAAAATATTTTTTATGGTTTATATGTTTGAAATAATCTGTTGATAATGTTCTCAAAATCCCTCTTTTTCAGCTTCGAGCCATCCCAGCTTTAAACAGTGTGTGCCAGCCTATCTCTATCCATTCCCCATATTAGCCTCAAACGAGACCGCCGAGTACAGCCCTATCTTGAGTGAGTACTGCAATAGTTTGCTTTGATTTTCCTGAAAGATAAGATGGTTTTTGTACAGCTGGTTAACATCTCTATTGTTTAGTCTACAAAGGCTTCTGGAGCATCTTCATGCTCATCAGTGTAGCAGCTGTGCTTCTGGGTGGGCTCCTCATCATTTGTGGTGCTCCTTTTGCGAGCCACCGCCTCTACAAGGCCGGAGGTGGCCTCTTCCTGGTATCTGGTGAGAAACAAGCTCTTAATGCATTTAATCCAATCTGCTGATGCTTAATTGCTCAGATTATAATGAGTTTTGCACCTCCAGGTTTTTTCCTGCTGTGTGTGGTGGTGCTGTTCATCCTGTGGTTTCAGTTGTCGGACACTTTAGAAGCCCACGTTAAATACCAGCTCATAAAATTCTGTCCGGGTTTCAACTTGTCCATAAGCTACGGCCTGTCCTTCATGTTCGCTCCCATCGGCGTCTTCTTCTGCCTCCTGGCCGGCCTTCTTTTCCTCCTGATTGGTCGAACTGTCCAGAATAACTACCACTGAAGAAGAAGCTTTATGTTTTGTGTGTGCCATCTGAAAACAGGACTCAAATGGAGCAGAGCAGCTGGGTTATTTTTACTGTTTTGATCAAACATTTTTTAAATGGAGCATGTTTTGTTTGCTTGAGAATGAGAAATATAATGGTGACTTCTTACTGGGGCGTGTTTTTGTGCTTTCCTGCATCAACTCACATCTTTTAAATAGAAAGGTTTATTTTTAGAGCAGAGAGGTGTGCTGGAGCAAGGTAACAGCCCTTAAAATGTAAAAACATAACAAGTTTAGTTGTTTTAATGTAATTACAGCAATGAGACATGGTGTTTTGAAAAGTTTTACCAGATGCCTTTTACTGCATTTAGCTGAAAACTAAATCAGTAAATAAATAGAAATAACTGAATGTTATCTGAAACCCAAATATGTTAATGATAATAAACATTGTGAGTGATTAAAAAAGCTTTAATGCTCCTGTTCTGAGATGCAGAGGTTTGCTGGTGCAGAGGTGGGCTAAAAACAGCAGGATTGCTCATTATTATTTATGATATGCACACATCTCGCTTCTGATTGGCTAACAGAAGGTGTTGAGTCATGTTGCAAAGTCACTATCACCAACACACACTCCACTCTGCAAAAATATTTTAAAAAAGCCTTCCTGTGGCTAGGCGGGAGCCAAGATGGGCGTGGCCACTAATGCAAATTCACATTGTGATGTTACAGTGTGAGTATTTTCAAATCCTCACATTTCACCATCTATTTTCTATCAGAAGCTAATGCAGGAAATAGGTGTAGGAGCCTATTTTCATGTTCAGCCTGCAAACTTCAAGTGACTGAATATAATCAGAAATAATCATTAAAATGTTTTTCAGTCAACCACACCTTTAATAAATGCACGGATGTTAAAGCAGCTTAAAAATACTCTGACATCATTGCAGTGATCCTGCACACAAAAGGTTATAGTTTCAGGATGGTCAAATGGTGCGTTTCTGAACATTTTTATGTTTATTTTGTTATTTTTTGCTATCATTCATTTTAATGTTAGTCCATCTTCATGAATGTTAGTTTGGCTGGGGTTTCATCTTTTCTCTGTGATCTGTTTGGCTTTGAAATAATAAAATACTTTGATGAAGTGTGGGTTTTTTCTCCTCAAAATTTTAAGACAATATTGAAAAATCAGAAAACAAATGAAAACACAAATAACTACAAATGGCATTGGTACCAGAAGAGGGCAGTGCTGTCTTGTAAGTCTTGTGTGTCCAGCTCTCACCCTGAGACTCAGAAATCCTGTGCTGCTTATCTGGAATCGGAGCGGAGTGTACGTGGCGTTATGCATTTAATCACAACTTCAGAGCTGTGATCTGTAGATGAAAGAATTCACACCTTGGCTGACAGACGGATGGTAATTTCACTCATGAATGGAGCATTTGATCAGGATCTGAATGTACTTCTGTGTTGACTCTCATGTGTCTGCATCAACTCTGTGCCTTTCAAGATTTATAATGTACGTGGGGAAATGCATCTGCAGTTTGCCTCAGAGTTCAGGGAGGGAGTGACACAATGCAGAGAGACGGATTATCCGGTGAGACTGACTTTACATTGCACAAAGGACTCTAATGAAAGAGATCTCACACTTCCAAATTTGTGAAATTTCAAATTACAGCCTCCACATTGAGCTACGTCCTCCTCTGCAGATCCGTATGAGAATCCACAACCCTGCAGGTCACCAGAGAAAGACTTTTAGGTGACAAACACTAATAAATTGTGAGATAAGATTACAGGATTTGTCCTGTGTGATGCTGGAGCTGTTCTTTCAGTCAAGATTTCTTCTCTTGTGGACTTCCAGATTTAAATGAAATCCTATTATGATCTTTAAAAAGTCCTTTCTCCATCCATTTCCAAGTGTGTGATCAGGGCGAAAGGCGAGGAATGGGCTGATATGGTGCAGGTGTTGAGCAGCCTGCCTCCTGCAGAAGCTGGGCCTTGCAGTCAGTAATGTCATCAGAGTGGGAGTCCCCGCTGAATTCAGCGCTGTTCTGCATGATTGCCCATGATAATTGTGTGTTGATAGGGAGCGCCGGAGATGGAGTATAATTTCCACCGAGAGATTCCTAAACAAATACCTGTGCTCAGCAGAGGGATGGAGTGCGACAGGAGGTGAGGAGGAGAATAGAGGATGAGGCGAGATGGAGGATGAGAGGGTAGCACTTCCAGAGGGGGTGGGGGGTGGTCAGGCAGCAGGAAGTGGCTTCACTCAAAAACCCACACTCTTTGTAGAAAAAACAGAAAAGAGACGGTCAAAAGATGTCTCTGTAAACCATCATTAGTAAAATTATTCATAAGATTTAATGAAATTTTGAGAAATACTATGAACAAAATGTGTCAAGATCTGTGATTGAGTCTTTAAATATCTTTATGTATTTTACTAACATTTAAACTAAAACAAATCTAGAATCTGAGAGAAGCCCTGCACCATTTCCAAACTCAGAAGCGACATAAAGGTGAAAAATGAGACTTGTTATGGGAACGTCTTTGTGTTGTTTTCAGTGACAGCGAGTGGTTTCAGACCATGACATGTTTATTAATGTGCTTCATTCCTTATCCTGATAGCTAAATGTTGTTACTTTAACAATAAAAAGTTCATGTAATGTTACACTCAGACATTAGCATCCATCTTTCAGTTTTTAACTAATTTCTTCAGGTAGAGCTTCCCTCTAATTAAAGTTTTATATACGATCACGGTCAAAATTATTTCTAACATATCATTCAACATAATTAAAAAGGCATCCTTCATAAACCGATGCTGATGCAGAATTTGGCGGGAAGTGTTAAACTCACTAAAAACTGCTCAGGATGCTGTTTTAATCTGGTCAATTGGGTGAGAAATGAATACATTTCCTTTATGAAAATTTAAAAGTTTTGACACAAAACCTAAAGGATTTTAATAAAATGAGAAATAAACTTTTTCAAACTTTCATCCTTTCATAAATTACTTGCGCATGAATTTAAATCTTTGTTCTATTAGACAATAAATACCCAAATCATAAAAGCTTATTTTTAATTCAGAATTTGACTGAATTATTTACACATTTCTCATGTGGATTATTGTGCCTCTTTACCTCCAGTCACTGGTCACTCGTACCCAGTGTGCTGGGTCAAACCAGTGACCCAAACCAGGGTTGGACTGGTCCAGATGTGGCACAGCTTCAGTTTATCAACATAATCTAAATCTAGGGTTTGTAAACCCATTTGTTTTAGCGAGTATTTAACACTTAAATATAATATTTTTCAGGTTAACTTATTCATGCCATTACAAATCGTTTTAAAGTTAATTCAATACATTTTGATTTGCAAAACAGGTGAAAGAAAACAGAATTAGAAAGAATCCTGAAAAGATGTTTTAACATTAAACAGGTCTGTTTCCTCTTCTAAATTGTCTTGTAATTGTTAATGAAACAATTAAAATGTGTTTACAGCTTATCATTAATAATTAAATTATCCTCATCTGATTAATCCGGTTTATTTGTAACATGTTTCCTTCTCTCTGAAACTCAGTGGATGCTTTTACGGACATTTTAATAACATCTGATCACTGATTTTGGACACATTCCTAAGATTCTGCAGTAATTTCCTTCAAACAGCTGTGCATTTACGATGCAAAACTCACTTTTTACATCCCTTTGTGCTGCCACACAAGTTTTTTTGTTGTTACTGAAAAAATCTGTCCATCTGTTCTCTGTCAGTGTTTGTTTTCATGAAGCCATTTCAAAAAGTCCCAGTTTGTGACATCACAAATGGGGAAATGAAAATAGAACCACCTCTCACGTGCAAGAGAGAGCTGCTGCTGGAGGAGCAGCGGTTCTACTCTGAGCCCCTCCTCAGAGCTTCTCAGCTTATAGCAGCCTGAGCGGGGGATGGGTGGGTGTGGCCAGCTCTGCTTGTTTTCCTAACCTTTAATTGTGTCAAAGCATTTCTCAGATTGTTGCTTTTTGTTTTCATTTGCACGTTGCCTTATTTCATAAACAGGAAGAGGCAGGTGGACGCTGCAAAGCGCTCGCTCATCGTGGCCAAGGGAAGATTAAGTTCACCTCTCGGTAAACACTTTAAGATTTAACCTTGAGGGAGATTTGAGCTAATTGGAAAACAGTCTTTGCCTGAGCGCACACCTTATGGCATGTAGCGCAGTTATCATAGCTTATCTGGAAACTGTATCATAATCCTGCTCGACACGCAAGTCGGATTTCATTTAAATCTGATTACTTTCAACTCTCAGGAAAAAAGCAGAATATTTGAATTGCATGAACAATATGGCAAGTCATATTACACGCTGCTTTCCTCTTTAGAGGTAGTTTTACATAATTTCCCATTCGTTTTGAAATAATGAATAGACAATGGGCTGCATAATTGTGAGGATTTACAATTCAGAGGATTACATTGTATGATCATCATGCATAATTCAGAGCTGAGTGCAAAGGTCAGAGGTGACAGTGGCACTAAAGTGGGTTGTCAAACAAACAGTTAAAGATCTATACGTTTATCTACTTGAATTACATCTGATGAGGTAACGTATCCCTGAAAGAACATCTAATTAGTCATATAGCTCGTGTTTTCAGCCTACAAAGGAGTCTGCACGCTCAGAAAAACCCACTGATGTGTAAAAAGGCATTAAAAACACGATTTTTACGTTGTTGGCCGGTGAAAGCTACACCTGTATCGAGTGGATCATCTTTGCCCCTCCAACATCCTGTGGCCTCACGTCCCCGTTTGTGCATATAAATGACATTCCAGAGTGCATATGGATAGCTTTCGTTCATACACACAGGGTCTCCTGTTTCAAAGGCATGCTAATGTCTCTCGCTCCTCTCTTTTAACTGCCAGAGCGACTGTGAAGGAGATGATTGGGACTCTTCAGCCACCTTTTCCTCCTGAATATTCACACATTTCCAACACATATGGATCAAAAACAAAGAGGGACCAATCCGAGGAAGTCGTTCCAGGCTTTGCAGGCGAAGTTTTACTCCACCATGTTTGTTGGTTATTAAGTAAATCCTTATAATTCTTCAGAAATGCTCCAAATTCAGCGTAGCGAGGCAAGTTTTTCCACTTAAAAAAAAAAGATTCGAATGCTTCAACGCTGAGAAGTTCAGCTCTGTATTTGTGTTTAGCTCCCCCTCTAGCTATTAATTAATGCTTGGGTACAAACAGCCGACGGATTTGGTCATGAATATTCAAACGCAGCTCTTGCATATCATTTCTAATGCAGTGTTCTAACACTAAGCGCTGGTGAGGCACCCGAGCCACGAGGTTCAGTGTATCATATCTGTCTGTGAACAATAAAACCTGTAAGTAACACTTAAAATAATAACATGGCATCCTTGGATGTGAAAAGCCTGATCTGCTTTTAACGTTTTTCTGGTTTAATCATCTCAAAGTTTGAACTTGAAAAGTTTTTAAAGTAATTTAATTTGGATGAATCTAAAAATCTGTAAATGGTTAACTTTAAAAAAAATTGAGGCAAAACTTCAATAAAGTAAGCTACTGTGAGAAAATAGGAGCAACCCACCCTGTTATTTAGAAATTTGATGCTATTTACTTCTAAATACAGTTTTCTATTTTTAAATCCTTTTATAGATTTAAGATAGAGATTTATTTAACTACTTTTAAATGTACAATTTCACAAAAAAAAGCATTTGAAAATTCAAATTTATGTGGAAAATTTCAGTTAAAACTAAAACTTTTAATTTATTTCTCATCTTTTAATCTTTAAATTGACTTTACATCGCAGAAATTCCAATTAAAACAATGTTTGCTGTCCCCCTTTGCTTAAACTCTAGTCCACTTTAACATTAAACTTGTATATTAATGGCATTTTGAAAGGAGTGGGTGCTGTCAGTTTGTGTAAATGTGCACCACATAAATAGGCCCTATTTATTATAATTATTATAAGAAATATACAATTCTAATGTCTTTATGTGATTTTCTGTGCTGCTCTTCATGTGTATTCATAAGAGTTGCATCACCTCATTTCATCACAGTAACATTTATGAACATGATGCACTGAAATCTCGGCAAAATGCAAACGTGGGCCTATTATTAACACTTGAACTGCAACAGTGCAGAGATCAGTTTGACTTTAATGGAAGGGAGCGGACTTCTGAGGCTCCGATTTCAACAGAACAGCCACTTTTGGTGGAAGTTTTAAGGAAAAGTCTGCAGAAAGTTTTTTAATTTCTGCATGAGAATAAGGAAACACGCAGAAATTAAAGTAATATTAAGAACACAACAAAAAGAAATCTTATTATTTATTGTGAATGCAAACCATGAGAAAACAGTTTACCTGCATGGTTTCCTTTTGCAGCATCTTAAACAAAACAAATCCATCTTTTGGAGCTGAAAGTTTTAAAATCCGTGCGAGGAAAAATACATCCCGACTGTCGTCCAACTTCACTGCAACAGAAAAGCTCCACATGTGTCCGGATCCTGTGGCTGCTGCTGATCTTTTATACCGGTTTTAACTTGCAAAATTATACCTTTGACCCCGAGTGGGGCTGACGTTCGTTGAAAGTAAAATCCTGTTTGGAGTGTAGTTTGCAATGGTAAAAGTAGAGGTTGTACTAATGGGAGTATAATGATATCTGGGGTGGTGCAGGAAGGAAAAAGCAGTGAATAATGTATCTCTGTGCAGATGATGAATATGTTCAGATATTCATGTATTAATTTATACATGTGAATTGCCATTTATCTTGGCCTTTTTTATTTAAAACGTCTGTTTTCCGTAGACACAGTTATTGCATTACTTAAAAAAATATTACCTAAAAGCCTAAAGTAAAATCTGCTTCTTGTAGCTCAGGTTGATTTTGCAAAATCGTGCAGCCTTCTGCTTTTATCTAACTCACATCGAAATAAAAACCCGTGGCAGATGAACAGGACACAAAGTTCTGCAAAGTTTTCCAAAGTTCAAAGGAAATGCCAGCTGAGAAGGCACCGGCGGACTCCAGGCGGCTGATGCCAGAGGGACCAAACGAGGGCAGAAATGTTACCGTTGATAAATAAACATTATTTAAAAGATCTGTCAGCTCCAGTTAGAGCGAAGCTGTAGTTCATTTGTTTCGCTGCTCCGAGGGTATAAAGAATATTTAATCACTCTTCTGAATGACATGAATAATAATAAAAAAAAACCTTTTCTGAAAGCCACAGGCACACACACACACACACACACACACACACACACACACACACACACACATAAACAGACAATAACTTGGACTCTGGCGTTTAATATTTACATACAAGTGGTTTGAGTTTGTTTGCATTAGAAAGACAGTTATGAAGTTTAAATGTTACATATATTTCTGTATAAAGCTGTAAAAAGACTTAAAAGTTAATCATTTAAACTAATAAATCAGATCAAAGTTAAATCAAGTTGATGATCTAGGAAAACTTGAATTACAGAATAAGAACACAAAAACAGTAATATTTTTGCTGTCAAACATCAAATGTATAATAATAATAATAATAATAATAATAATAATAATAATAATAATAATAATAATAATAATAATAACCTGAAGATCTAAACTAACAGAAACTTTGGATTAAAGTGGCTGAAACGTTTTAAATCTATGAGAATAAACAGGAACATCTATTTGAACAAACCGTAACAACTTAGTATACATAAAAATAAAACATACTTATTGGTTATTTTTAAAACTAAAGCCCCCCATGCCTTCTACAATTCAACCACACATTTACAGCAATAATAATCAAAATGATTAATGAAATAGTTGTTGTTTCTCAAAGAAGAAAAGTGTAGAGTTACTCATTGATTCTGTTTTAGGAGTAGATAGAGCATAAATGTAAGACTGAATGGATTTGTCTTTGAAATGATCACCCATCTATTTCCCACAATAACTGATGCACTGAATATTTGCAACACTCTAATGCTGATTACGCTGATCTTCATATAAAATTAAAATTATTTGTTAACTACAAATAATAATTTATTGTCAGGATGTAGTTTGGCTTCTAATGACATCTGAGTCAGCTTTGTCAGTGACGGCTGAAAACATTGTTGCTTAACCAGACAACCGGTCCTGATGCTGCTGTCAGTGACCTCCCATCATAAAGACACAATAACTTCATGCGGTGATCCTTTTCTCCTCTGCTCTGCCCCTCCACGCTCAGCAGACGATGTCATGGTCATCTTCTGCCCATTGGCATAAAGGACACCTGCTTGTTGGCGTGGTGACATCTGAGCCTCTGGGACATCTAACGGGTCATCCGCTCAACAGACAGAGGGGCTTCAGCGGGTTGCCCTTAGCAACAGGCTTCTGAGCCGGCCTCATGGTATCTGCACTCCTTTTTGGAAAAAAGAGAAACCTGGGAGTGTCCTTGTGTCTACAGTCTTCACGTGAATGTTTATGGTCCATGTAATTCACTAAAAATTACATTTTTGACCATTACAGCGTAAGTAAGTAATAAAGTCATTAGTGATTTACACCTGGGAGAGCAGGTGAGTGAAGAGCAGAGGAAGCTGAAGAAACTCTAGCAAAATGAATGAAGACAACCCAGAAAACCCAATTCAGAGATCCAAACACAGCTAAATAAATGACAGATAGAACAGGTCCCTAACCCGAAACAGAGCTAGTGAAGGTAAACATTACAATAACACACAAAACAACAACAAAATAAAACAAGAAACCACGAATTCAGAGGTTTTCACTTCTTGTTTTGAAAATATAAAACTGAGCCAAACTAAAATAGCTTTTCTGTGTATTATTCTAACAATCTTCCACTTAATAACTTCACTGTTTATCCTATAGCATTACTGCATTTACAACAGAACGTGGTGTTGATGCACACACCTGAATAAATTGCTCTAACGGTGTGTCACCTGTTGTCTTCTCCTTTTCTAACCTTCACTAAATGCTTAATCAGCATTTTACTCTTGTTCTCACTTCCTGTGTGGGAATGCATTTTCCCAAAGTGAGTTCAATGTCTGTTTCTGAATTATGTGCCACAATGATGGATTATCCTGCCTGTAGATGTGAGCATTGACAAGAAAGAGGTGTGTGTGTGTGTGTGTGTGTGTGTGTGTGTGTGTGTGTGTGTGTGTGTGTTTGTGTGTGTTTGTGTGTGTGTGTGTGTGTGTGTTTGTGTGTGTGTGTGTGTGTGTGTGTGTGTGTGTGTGTGTGTGTGTGTGTGTGTGTGTGTGTGTGTGTGTGTGTGTGATATGTCCAACTTTACAGACCCATCTGCGTGGGACAATGAATCTGAATGGAGATTTAAACATGAATCAATGTAAAGGGCAGCTTGAAGGTTAACCTGTGTGGAAATTTGTTATTTAAATACCAAAATGTTGCAGGCTTTGTCGATTTTCAGGTCTTCCACGTCTCACCGATGGTTTGTGAGTTTCTGTGATGAGAAGATGATCAGAGAAATCCCTTGAAAATTCAAAATCAGTGTTTTTTATCGGCTGTTATCAAAATTTGGTGCTAAACTGTCAGATTTGCAAATCACCAAGGGTATTTTTTAAAATCTCACGAACATAATTAAAATTATTTAAACAAATGATCATGGATTTGGTTTAGGTGTTAATGTGGGCTGCATTCCATTTAGAATAGATTCTGTTAGTTCACTGTTTTCATAGCAACCAGCATCTACAGCTGCAGAAATGGGACGCAGCCTTTGCTATTCCATCTGTGCTCCTTCGCGTCTGCTCTGAAACAGACTTGTAGGGGTTTATTGCATTCAGGTGCAGCTTTTTATTAGTTTATCTAAATCAGTGTGGCAAAAGATTTTAAATTTGAGATCTACACTTTTAACAATGTGATTGCTTGCCTCTGGGTTATTGTACCGCTTTTTCCATCTCTAAACTGAACCTTCCATTTCTAAGTCTGATCCAGAAATGATCATTCATGCTTTTGTTTCATCGCACCTGGATTACTGCAACAGTCTCTTAGCTGGTCTAATTTTTAAGCAGCAAAAACGATTACAACTAGTGCAAAATTCTGCTGCAAGACTGTTTTCTGGAGTTCATAAGCAACCCCACATTACTCACATCCTCCTGTGAACATTAGAGTTAATTTTAAAACCCTATCCATAACTTTTAAAGCCTCACATGGTCAAACTCCCTCATATTAAACAGATCTTGTGCAACAAAATTTACTTACTTACTTGTAGCACTGAGATTTTACATGAGCAGACCCTTCTGATGATGACGCCAGTCATGTGATTTTTCTATAACATTCTTTATATAACATTTTAGGATTCTCACATTTGCTCACTTGAGTTTACGTCCATGCATCAGTCCTTAAAATACCAGATTCTCCATTTAAGCTGATGTCAGGTTAACGAGGAGGCCATTAATCTTTTAGGATACAGTAAAATGTGTCCAAACAAACTAAAACAATCAAACAGAAGAATGTCCTACATTTATTATGATAATAAGGTTTAAATGTGACAGAATTATTTAAATTAAATAAAGTAGAGACTGAATATTTCTGAACTTTAGTCATTTTTTATTGTCCAATGCAAGAATAACAGAAATGGTAGATTTTTTTTATTTAGTAATTCAGTTTTAATTAGATTTTTTAAACTTAACCAGAAACACCTGATTAATACCCTGATCGGTTTAACAATGTGCTGCAGCCACAAACCAGAGCTGCTAATGACTTAAGGAATACTTTATCCGAGGATCGTTTGCTGAACAGCAGAAGGGCACACTGCCTGGACTTTCCTCTTTAATTAAGGTCTGACTCTAACAGTGGTCCCTGTGGTTCCAACATAAGAAAAGAAAAGAAAATATAATTTCTATAGCGCCTCTCAAGATAGAAATCACGAGGCGCTTCACAAAAACAAAAAAAATGTAAAAATATAAAAAAGAATTTAGAAAATGGTTACAAATATATTTAAAATGAGTAAAAATAGACAATTGTGATTAAAAAAATGTTAAGAAAGAGAGAGAGAGAGTGAATAGGAAAGAGGGAAATCAGTGGATCCTGAGGAAGGTGGAATAGGTGGGGAGAGCAGAATAAAGAGAGAGTGGTGAAGAAGGTCATACAAAAGCCAGCTTGAACAAGTGAGTCTTCAGCTGCTTTTTAAAGGAGACTGCTGAGTCCACTGATCTCAGGCTCAGGGGGAGAGAGTTCCAGAGTCTGGGGGCCACAGCAGCAAATGCTCTGTCATCTTTGGTCTTTAGCCTGGTGCTGCACAACCAGTAGGCTTTGATCACTGGACCTCAGGGACCTGCTGGGGGTGTAGGGACTGAGAAGATCACCAATGTAAGATGGTGCTTGTCCATGTAAGACCCTATAGACCAGAACCAGGATCTTGAAATGAACCCTGAAGTTGACTGGCAGCCAGTGAAGCTGGAGGAGAAGCGGGGTGATGCAGGTGTGTTTGGAGGACTTGGTCAGAAGCCGAGCACAGGCATTCTGAACCACCTGTAGACGGTTCAGGGAGGTTCTGCTCAGACACGTGAAAAGAGAGTTACAGTAGTCTAGGCGTGAGGAGATGAAGGTGTGGAGAACTGTCTCAAGTTCAGAGTGGGACAGAATGGGACTCAGCTTAGCAATGTTCCTGAGATGGAAGAAGGAAGAGTACTACAGTACTACAGTACAGCACTAAGATGAGCTGGTATCATGGTTCTTTAAACACCTCCTCATGAGCTACAGCTTCCATATATTACTGTAATATCTTCTAATGTGGAGGAGTTTAACTCATTTCATACACTTAGTATTTCATGTATAAAATTATAACCAGAGTTATGTGGGTCTGGAAATTCACCTTCATTTCTTTACATGCTCTATCAACCAGTCACAGCTCTTCTTCATCAGACCCTGATCAAGCACCGAGCCAGGTTTGACTCTTAATAATACATAACCTGACTACTTATATATACTTCCCACTGGGACGCTGACAAGAGTGTGCAGGTTCAAACATCCTTCCTCTTCAAAAGTCCTTTCATCATCTTATTTGCTGCTGCGACCAGGAAACATCAGAAAGCACTGACCAAAGAGGGACCTCTCATTCCTGAGAATGTTTGTAACGGGATATTGGAACAACGCAGCAGTCGTGACAAATGCTTCAACAATTATTTTGATTAATTGTATCTTTAGAATGTATTTCACTGAGGTGTGGACTCGAGTCACATGACTTGGACTCGAGTCATTATTTTAATGGCTTCTGACTTGACTTGATAAAATCTATAAAGACTTACGACTTGACTCAGACTTGAACGCCAATAACTTGCGACTTGAATCGACTTGCATCTGTTGACTTCATGACTTGAACATATTTGATATTTTAGCACAAAAGTGGCACGACATGGACAAAAATGATAAATCGTTCTTTGTTCTGGGTCTAATCTTGTACTGCTAAATGCAGCAGCACTTTGTTTATAACCAGTTTCAGTTGCACTTTCTGCTTGTTTGAGCAAATAAATGAAGTTTTAAGAAGATTTATTTCTGGAATTTATTTATTATCATTGTCATCAAATAGAAATTGGACAAATGACTTCATTATTCAAAGTTAAGGACTTGGACTTGACTTGGACTTCCAAATCATTGACTTTGGACTCGGCTTGGACTTGGTTGTCTTTGACTTGGATTTGACTCTAAACTTGACTGGAAAGACTTGTGACTTGCAAAAAAGTGACTTGGTCTCTTCAGGGCCTGATTAAAAATCAAGATAAGTTGCAACAAGCATACAAGAGGCTCACCCTCGACACTTGGCTGATTGATGAGAATCCAGTGCAGAATACGACTCTTCAATCAAACTTCTGCAAGAGTGCTTAAAAAGTTTTTCTTAGGCTCATTTATGTTTCCTCTGGATCTCTGCAGACATCAGACATGTCAGGTTTTCTTGATTGACACACCTGAGCAACACGGCGCCTCTGTGCACAGGTGGTTATTGCCCTAAATGAAGGAGCTGTGCAATCTCCTGGTCTTGTTCTGAAGCAACATGGAGCAGATGGATAGAGGAAGCTTGTGGATGCTGTTCTATTTCGTCTAGTCTTAGCCCTTAAGCGAGCTGCTATTGGAAGGATGATCTCCGCATCAGCCAATCATGAAGAGCTTAAATGTACGCCCACCAATAGTGGGCCCCCTCGTGGTATATAACCGCAGTGACCCCACTGCTCGCCTCCTTTTTCTCTTCATGCCAAGCTGAGAGCTTCTTAAAGAGCAAATTTATCCAGAAAGAGCAAGATTATCCGAGAAGACTTACCAGCCATGTCCAGCGACGCCAGACCCTGCCCGACCTGCCAGTCGGGCTCCATTTCCAGCGGAGACCTGCACGCTAAGTGTGAGGTCTGTCTCGGGGCTCACCACGCTGGCCTGGCCTTGACCCCGCAGGCCTCGTGCCCGTTCTGTGCCGCTCTGCCCGTGGCAGAGAAGATTCGCCGGGTCGAGTACTTCACTCCCGCCGCCGACGAAGAATTTCCGGTGGCTGACTCGTACCCGCTGGACAAGGCGTTGGATTTCTTCGACGCCAGTCAGGAGCCGGCTGGCTTCAACCGGCTGGATGACGTCACCGACAGCGAGAACTACGACGAGGCGGCATCCCTCCTAGACATAACGGAGGTCGATGAGCTCCGCCCAGCGGGTCCTTCTGCCCCAGTGGCTTCTCGCTCCTCCCTGCCAGCAGTAAGAGCACTGCTCCAGGAGCTGCCCGCCATCATTTCTGCGGCAGCAGCCCACAAGGGGCTAGCTGTGCCAGAACCAGCCCCGCCTGAAGCGGATGATTTGGCGGGAATCTTCGGGGCAACTCAGACACGCTGTCTAGACCCTATTTGGCCGCGCTTTCCCGCTGCTATGAGCTGCTGGTCTGCCGCCTTCTCCGAGCCTGCCAAGCTCAAGGCGCCAGTCTCCACCTATGCGCCCATCACCAAGGTCGAAGGGTTTTCCGACCAAGGCTGGCCGTCCATTCCTCCGCTAGAGCCGGACTTGGCCTCGCTGTTTGGCGCCAAGAACCACCTCGCTGGCCCGCGAGCTGTTCCCGCTTCAAAACATGACCAGCTGCTGACGCGGCTCACCGACCGCGCACATCAGTGTGCCTTTCAGACCGGCGCTGCAGGGAATAACATCGCCCTCCTTGCCTTCGGCGTCTCGAGGATGATGGAGGAGCTGGAAGCCCCCGAGGAGTCGAAAGCCGTCATTACTAAGACTGCTGATGCTATCCTCAATTTGTGTGCTGCTGTGCTCACCGGTTCTGCTCGCATCGCTGCCTGGCAGACCCTCATCCAGCGAGCGATCTGGCTCAAGGCCCTGCCCTCCATTCCGGAACATCTGCAAAGGGAGATGCTGGACGGCCCCATCACCACCGATGTTCTGTTTGGTCCCCATCTTAGGGGCATCATTGAGAGGGCTCAGAAGACGGCCGAACTATCGGCAACGGTACGAGACCTGGTTCACCCTCGGTCAGCCTCGCACTCCGGCCGTTCTGCCAGAGGATGGGACGAACGGCGCGGAAGCTTCAAACGCCCAGCTGCACCGTCCGCTCCACGGAGCAAGCCTCCCGCTTCGGCTCCGCATCAGCGGGACTAGCGAGATGGCGGGCAACGGTTCCGGCGGGGCCAGCAGACGCCGTCTTGGCAGTCCCAGGTGCACGAGCCTCGCCGAAAGCAGCCACGGAAGTGACTCTTTGGGGGGAATGCGTGTATACATGATTGTAATGATGTTGATGTTGGTTTTGAAATAAAACCCAAAACATGTCACTCAAAGAGCACAATCCTACAGTCCTCCGCAGAATCCTCTGCCGAGTTCTCACACATGTTCCCCACACCAAGCACTGCTGCACGCATACATGTTCCTGCAGGCAGTCGTAATATACGGCCAACCGTAAGGGTGCGCTCCATTTGCGCTCCGGCCCCAGCATCCGGCCGGGCCCAACTCTCCCAGCTCTCACTATATCGTCGGGTGGGGCGAGATGTCAGGTCGCTGTCTCGACCACGCGCGGCGGCACAGTGCGCGGCTCCATCCGCTTGCACTCTGTCGCCCCCGTGCACAGGCTCGGCTCCCACTCGTCCTTCACTCTCGGACTCCACGCTCCGCGGTGCGGACCAGCCTGTTCCAGCTGTTTCGCACTCGCCCTTTCGAGCGCAGCCCTCCATGGGTCGCCCCCAGTTCTCTGGTACGGGCGACGGCGGTAAGGGCGCATGCACAACCCTCAGTCGTTGCTCACGTGACCGCGCACACGCGTCCACTGTCGGAACGCGCGCACGAGTGGCGCCGCCTTTGTATCATGAGCAAATGGATTTCGGACACCATTCATTGCGGTCACACACTTCATTTTCAGGTCACTCCACCTCCCTTCAACGGGATCGTGGAGACGACGTTCACATCGCAAGTACAGTCTCAGGCCCTAGAGCTGGAGTTGCGGGAACTTCTGTCCAAGGACGCTATTTCACGAGTCCCTCGCGGACAAGAGCTCTCGGGCTTCTACTCCCGCTACTTCATAGTACCGAAGAAGTCGGGAGGAATGAGACCGATTCTCGACCTGTCCCTGTTCAACTGCTCCATAGCAGTAATGCATTTCCGCATGTTAACGATGAGACAAGTCCTGGAATATGTGCGCCCCGGGGATTGGTTCACGTCAATCGACCTGAAAGACGCATACTTCCACATACCAGTAATTCCAAATCACCGGAAGTTTCTGCGTTTTTCGTTCAAGGGAGTTCAATATCAGTTCAATCGCCTCCCTTTCGGCTACTCGCTAGCCCCGCGCACCTTCTCCAAATGTCTGGAGACCGCGCTGCAGCCACTGCGCACGGAGGGAATGAGGGTTTTATTTTACTTGGACGATCTTCTCCTGTGCGCTCGGTCCAAGGACGAGGCGTCACGGCAAACCAGGAGGTTGACAGAGCATCTGTCAACCCTGGGGTTTTCTATAAACTGGTAAAAGAGCTCCGTTCTTCCATCCCAGTCGATTGTGTATCTCGGGGTGGAGTTGGACGCCTCCCTAATGAGAGCACGTTTGTCGCCTGCAAGAGCGGCAGATCTCTCCACGGTGATCTCCCGTGTACAACCCCGCAAGATCGTGAGAGCCCTGTTAGTCATGAAACTCCTGGGCATGATGTCCGCAGCCCATTCGGTGGTGCCGCTAGGCTTGCTGCACACGAGGCGCTTGCAACGTTGGTTCACCTGCCTCCGGGTGCACCCGATACGTCAGAAGAGACGTATGTTGAGGATTCCCCCTTCAGTGGGCGGGGACCTCGCTCACTGGGGGAACCCCTGCATCCTCTCACGCGGGGTTCCCATCGGACGTCCTGCGTCACACGTATCTGTGTTTACGGATGCGTCACTGTCGGGGTGGGGGGGCACGTGCTTGTCCCATACGGTGGCAGATCGTTGGCTCTCCCACACCACGAGCACATAAATGTGTTGGAGCTTATGACAGTGAGGAATGTGATCAGACACTTTGCTGCCCTTCTCGAGGGCCGTCATGTCGAAGTTCACACAGACAACCAGGTGGCGGCAGCCTACATAAATCGCCAAGGGGGAGTTCGATCCCTCCCTCTGTTGCGTGTCGCCACAGATTTACTGTGTTGGACACATGTCCACCTGCTGTCCATCAGAGCCATCTACATTCCGGGGGTCCTGAATGTAGCGGCAGACATCCTGTCGAGAGGGGGACCCCGCGACTCCGACTGGCGTCTGCATCCCGCACTGATATCACAGATCTGGATCAGGTTCGGGGAACCGTCTGTGGATCTGTTTGCGGCTCGCGAAAACGCTCAGTGTCGCCTGTGGTTTTCCCTGAGTACCCGGGACGGACCTCCGCTCGGGGCGGACGCCTTCTCACACCAGCCCTGGCCTCGAGCGCTCCTTTATGCGTTTCCACCAGTCCCTCTGATTCCCCGTCTCTTAGACCGAATTCGGTCGGAACGGCTCTCGGTGATTCTGGTGGCTCCCAGGCGCTTGTCCGCGTCATGGTTTCCGGACCTGCAAGCGCTAGTGTCCGGCTCCCCGTGGAGGCTCCCGTGGAGGGCGGACGCCCTTCTCCAGGCGGATGGAATAATCAAACATCCTCCAGAAATAGGCCAACGGTTGTGGGTCTGGCCGCTGAGCGCTCACGCTTAGAGGCTTCTGGGCTGCCGCATGATGTGGTCGCCACGATTCAGAGTGCGCGGGCGCCCTCTACCATTGCGTCTTACGCTGCTAAATGGGCAGCTTTCCAGAAATGGTGCACAGAGCGGAATGTTCAAGCGCTCTCCTGCCAGCTGGCGGATGTCCTATCGTTTCTGCAGATACTGATGGACAGGGGCCTCGCCTTCAGCACTATTAAAACATATGCTGCAGCTATCTCATCCTGTCACCAAGGGTTTGGAGATAGATCTGTTTTCAATCATCCCCTCACAAAACGTTTTCTAAAAGGTGTCAGGAGGAACAGACCTGTGTCCCGCCCGCTTTTTCCCCAGTGGGATCTAACGGTGGTTCTGCACGGCTTATCCAAAGCCCCATTTGAACCCTTGGACCAGGTCTCACTCAAGTTCCTGTCACTTAAAACTGCATTGCTGCTAGCGCTAGCATCAGTTAAGAGAGTGAGTGACCTGACCGCCCTTTCAGTGGCTCCCGCATGCCTCAGGATCCGGGAAGATGGCGGGTCTGCTGTTTTATGCCCCAATCCAGCCTTTGTGCCCAAAAGCATTAATGCTTCCTTCAAATCCAGGTCAATTTCATTGGCTGGACTTTTTCCTCCTCCCCATAATTCTGAGGAGGAAGCGGCTTCTCACCTTCTCTGCCCGGTGCGCGCGCTTGTACGGTATGTGTCACGCACTTCGGAGATTCGTCGTTCACAAAACCTGTTTGTGCACTACAGGGAGTCTTCCCTTGGTCAGGCGCTGTCGACCCAGCGTCTTTCGCACTGGCTGTGTGAAGCCATTTCCCTCGCTTACACGTCATCGGGGCAGGATTCCCCTGAGGCACTTAGGGCTCACTCAGCCAGGGGGATTTCCTCTTCGATGGCGCTCCACAGTGGTGTGTCGATGGAGGACATTTGTCAGGCTGCTTCATGGGCTTCATCCTGTTCCTTTACTCGTTATTATTTACGAGATGTGTCTTCAGGTTCCATCACTCGTTCAGTGCTTGGACCCCAGCAGGCTAAATGAATGCTTATGGCACCTCATTGGCCTTGCTGAGATGGATGTCATCCTCTCGTGGATGATGTTTTTTTAGTGAGGGCCCCTCTCTTATCGTGGCTGCCTCAGTCTTTAAGCCTGGTCTGAGGCTGAACGTCCCTCACTAAAGGAGATTGATTGGGTGTGTCCATTGGTTGTGTTAACCAGTGTGGCGTAAACCCATCCAGCTGCGCTTTTTTCCAATAGCAGCTCGCTTAAGGGCTAAGACTAGACGAAATAGAACGTTGGTTACGTATTGTAACCCCAGATTCTATGAGTCTAGTTGCAGCCCTTAAGCCACTTGGCCCCACTGGTTATGATGGAATAAGAGCCATTGGAGGCGAGCAGTGGGGTCACTGCGGTTATATACCACGAGGGGGCCCACTATTGGTGGGCGTACATTTAAGCTCTTCATGATTGGCTGATGCGGAGATCATCCTTCCAATAGCAGCTCGCTTAAGGGCTGCGACTAGACTCATAGAATCTGGGGTTACAATACGTAACCAACGGTCTGTTAGCTAAAGGAGTCAGTTGTGGTTCTGACATCTGGCAAGAAAGCTTTTAGATGGACGGATGAATTATTTTAATGCTACATTTCATAACTAAACTAAATGTGACAACAAGTACATAACAGTGATGTACTGAATGTGTAAAGTTGTTCCTATTTACTTTGAAGCCAAAATAAAGATAATTCAAACGTGTGTGTGTGTGTGTGTGTGTGTGTGTGTGTGTGTATGTGTGTGTGTGTGTGTGTGTGTGTGTGTGTGTGTGTATGTGTGTGTGTGTGTGTGTGTGTGTGTGTGTGTGTGTGTGTGTGTGTGTGTGTGTGTGTGTGTGTGTAAATCTCTTCCTGTCTGAGGGACATTTCTATACAAACCAAACCGAGTTTAAGAGAATTATCTCAGCTCTGCTGGTGGAGAAATGTTGCAAGAAATGCAGAAATGCTAATTGAGGTGCACGTTAGGTTTCCTTGCCTGAATCCTGGTCATTTGATTAGAGTAAAATAATATCCCCTCTGCTTTGACAGGGAATGAAACACAAGCACAGAAGGCAGGCGAGGCGGCTCAGTAAGACTCACAGAGCCGCTGCTCTTTGGCTGGTGATAAAGATTCGGCCTGTTCCTTTAGCTCCAAGTGTAGTCATGTGTATAATTGCTCTGGGACTGGAAATGCACCAAGTGTGAATATAAAGGAAGGGCCATTTAATGGGAAACACTGTCCAAACAACATAGCTTCAGTTTGTCTGAATGTCCCATGTTAGTGAGAACCTGTGGAGGAGGATGGAGGAGAAAGGTTCGTGACAGCAGCAACCAGCAAAGATAACAAACAATTACAAGAACCTTTAAAAGAAATAGCCTTTTCATCCCCTTTGTTCTGACTCTTGGTTAAACTCACTAATAATTTCATCTCAGTCGAGGGTTTCAGCTGCACTTTGACACACCCTTGCACCAGTATGTTGTTTTAGTGTTTATTTGTATTTTTCTACATTATGTTTGTGGTATACATGGCTTTTGGACACCCTGCATCCGCAGTGCCTTTTTCATTATAAACAATTTTAGTAATCAGTTTAAAGCTTTTAGGTCAACTCTCCAACCAGCGTTCAAGAAACACACACATACAAAATTACCAAGATTATTGTTTTCTTGTTTTTTTTTCACAAAGTAAGGCAATGGTGCACATTAATAGTGTCATGAAAACCAGAGGAACTGTAACAATGTAGTGCTTTTAATTGGTTCCTTTTATAGACAAATTTCACTAACATTCATTCATTTCTCTTCATTTCTTTTGGGTCATTCTGTCAGAAGTGGTGCATTTTTCAAAGAATTGTAAGATGATAAACGTATCAATCCAGAGTCAGACCTTTGTCTTTTAGACAATTCAGTGTGAAATTCACCGTTTCTTCTATCAAAGTTGAGATTTCTAATTAAAAAAAAATAAAGATTCGAAAAATATTTAAGTTTCCTATTTGAAAATTGGGGCAATAATGGGATTATTTATTTATTTATGTGTTTATTTATGTTATCTTTATTTAACCAATAAGGTACCATTGAGATTAAAAACCTAGTTTTCAAGGGAGTCCTGGCCAAGAGGCGGTAAAGATTCAGTCACAACATTTCTCAGTTACACAGGTATTTATACACCGAATGGGCCTTATGCTGAAAGTCACATGAACGAACAGGAAAACATTACGGAGGACTTCCGGGTTGCTTACCGGAAGCTCTGCTAGCTGGTATTAGGAGTTTTAGCTGGACTTTTAACAACTATTTTAACATGAGTTCATCTCAGCCGACTAAATATTTGAAGCCGATAACCCTAGCGGGGGTTTCTGCTGTGTACCACAATGCCCCACGTCAGGGAAATTCAACTCCGCCGTAAGTTTTCATCGCTTCCCAAGATATGAGAGTTTGCAAAAAATATGGATACGGAACGAGAGGCTTGGTTAATACTGTCGTCGAACTGGAACAGGTAGGAACTGGAACTGAACCGAACACCCAACCATCCCTGACACTGAGCCTACTCTCAGCTTGTGGTTCATTTCACTTTTGCGCACAGATCTGTGACATTCTGCTCTGATGCTGACAGTGCCAGTCACCCTGTCTTTGTTTGATACTGGAAAAAATGAAATAAAACTTTAAAAACATACATTTTGCTCATACAAGAGTCTTATCAAGAAAGTAATAAACACAGAATGATGAAAATTTCGATCTGTTACGACATTCCTAACTGTAACTTTAGCTACTAACTGCGAAGCTAACGTAAACATTAGCTTTACATACCTTCGTTGTTGCAAATATAGGAGGAAGCGCACAGCTTAAATCCCTTATACATTTTTGTGGCAGGAGTTTTAGAAGTCGCTCGGCATATTCTATGGACATCTGAAACTTTTATTTTCGGCAGCTCCTGGAGGGAACGTGTATAAAACATGCCATGGTTAGCTACCGCTGTCGTAGCTCAAGCTGGGCTGCGGAACGGAAGGAAATGGTGCATCCCGTTTAGCATAATGCGGAAGTGGGACGTGCATAAGCCCTATTCAAAGGCAGTTACAACACAGGGGGTCCATCTCAAGTGCTCTCAGTCTGGTTTTAAATGTATTCAAGAAGATAATCCCAGTTAATTTCCAGTTTTCCTGCAGCCTGTTCCATGAAGAAGTGAGAAGTTGCACTCCGCTGTGAGATTACGTTACAGTATAGCCTTCTAATTTAAAATGTACCAAAGTCCCATGTCTATAATCCCATGTGACACATGTTCAACTTGGTCAAGAATGATCAGAATAAAATAATTTATCATATCATCAAAAATGAAAGTAATATCAATCAAACTAAATTCTGCTTCAGAGTAAATAAAGTGGATTGATGCTGATTTTGCACATGAACACGTGTTGTTAGACAACAGGAAGCAGATGGAGGGAACGTGGGGACAATGTGGACAGTGACTCGGCTAAATGTAAATGTCTCATTGATCGTTTGACCGAGGCAGAAAGAAAACCTCCTCTTATTGATCTACTGAAGGCCAAGGGCAGGATGAGGCTAAACGCGGACACTAACCTCTGACCCCATGACCTTGGCCTAGAGCCAGGAAGCTTCGTTTTAGCCTTTATTATGTGACCTCTGGCCCCTGCAAATGTGACCTCTGGTGGATGGCTCTGCTCCAGTTGCTCCTGGAAAAACTACATAAGCAGAAGGAAAAGCTCCAGAGTTTAGGATGATGGAGAAGTGGAGTTTTCACCTGAGAACGACTTCACCTGCAGGAGGTTTTGGAGGCCCGAGACAAAGAGGAAGACAAGGTCAGGAAGGTTTTCTCCAAATTTAAGGTTAATAACAGAGGGGTATTGATTTAATTACACATGGACATGGTTCTGAGTATCAGCGTTCACTCCCTCTAAAAATGGAGGGTGATAATTCTTTGTCCATAGTAGAGATTAGTTGTTGGTGTTGAGGAGTTCAAAAGCAAAATTATTGAATATAGTGAGGTATTTATGTTTGTTTGTATTGCTGTGGTGATTCTGCTCACAGGATAAAAATAGACCAATTATCCTTCAAAGTAGTGATTATAGATCTGTGTCTTTGTTCAGGATCTAAATGTGTGTGTGTGTGTGTGTGTGTGTGTGTGTGTGTGTGTGTGTGTGTGTGTGTGTGTGTGTGTGTGTGTGTGTGTGTGTGTGTGTGTGTGTGTGTGTGTGTGTGTGTGTGTGTGTTTACCTCACTGAGTGATTATTGATAACCAACACCACCCACCAAGACCAATTCCAGTCAAACCTTGAGATTTTCTTGCACCACTGTGATGACTCTCCACAGCTGTTGGCTGGATAAAACCTTTGTTTTAGTTTAGTGACAGACTGAACTTTTATTACAGCCTGTCTTTTTGCATGAGGAGTAATACGGCTAAAGCAATTAACTCAGCTGATCTTTTCAGTACCACCTGCAGCATGGGGAGGGGGGAGGGGCTGGATCATATTCTTTAAAAAACAAAAAAACAAGAAACAATTTCCTCACTGCTAATTGTCTTGTTATGAGGTCCTGGTGTGTTTGCATCCTCTCTTTCTGAGTTCACAGCCTCGTCTCGGCTCTGGTTGCTCCACGGTGTGCGCTCATTGCCTTTATCAATCTACTGCAGCCAAGAACAAAGACCTTCATGTTCAAACAGCAATTACTCCCTCATCTCCTGAGGCATCAGCGCAGGCCTAATTGGATTTAAATCAACCTCCCAAATTTCCCTTTGTTACAGAAAAATAATATGCAAGGCTTGTTAATTAAGATCTGATACAAGCCCACGTGGAGGGTCTGGAGCTGCTTTCATGTCCAGCTCTTCAAATCCAGACTGGGGTTTGAGCAGCGGACAGTTTGGTGTAGAGTCTGGCACAGCAGGGGGCTGTTTGGGTTTGGTCTATCAAGGGAGGTGAAAAAGTTAATTAAAGGCTCTCTAATGTAATTGATCAACTTCTAACCTGATTCTTAAGACATGTTGTTCTGTATCAGAGTAAAACTTTAGATTTCAGCCTTGCTATACAAGTTTAATTACATCTATTGCAATATTTTAGGATATAAACACAAGAGTTAAAGTATTTCAATGGTTACTTATTTCTCATGGAAAGTATTAGGAATTTTTTTCAAAACATCAGAGACGTAGAGCTCTGAGCTTCTACCGTGTGAGATTTTAGCTCAATATCTATTAAACAGATTCAAGTTTGTGTTTGTAAAGGTAGACTTGCTGTGGCGGCCATCTTGAATCAGACTGACTCCCAAAGTTAACCAGTGAACGAATTTCCAATGATTTATTTCGTGAAGAAAAAAAATCAAATGTAAAAGCAAAGCAATCAAACGTCTGGTCTTTTTAAGTATTCCTTAGAGGTTCCCGATGTTGCGGGTCAGGACCCCTTGTTGGTCACCTAGAGCTACACTGAGGGTCCTGAGATGATTTCCAGAAACCCAATTCAAGTGAAAAACAATTGCTGAAGGTTTGTTTATAGCATACTTTTAATTTTCTGAATTTTTTGTTTACAAAAACTCAACTAAATGGTCATCAATGGCTAAAAGTGAGCTAAAGTGTTTTGACTTATTTAGCTTTATAAAGTGGCAGTGTGTAGTTTCCTGGCACTAGGGGGCAGTACACACATTTCAGGTTAGTTTTTCACCATATCGCCATAACTGTTGCTAGTTTAGAAAACATTATGTAAATGATGTCATCTGTGGAGCAGAAAGCATGTGACCTCTGCATGACTCCTCAGACTTTGATGGTCCTTTAGTTATTTCCATCGAAAGAATGCAATGCCAATTGTCGTTTTCTGGTGATGTACTTTCCAGATGTTTCAAGTTGTATTTTTGTGAGAAGCTATATTGCAATATGTTTTGTTGTGTAATTTTGTAGAAGTTTATTGTTCAATAAAAGAGGAAAAACATAAAAAAACACTTGTGAAAAAAAATTGATAACAAAACTTTCCAGATCTGCTTGGTTTTCTGTGCCTGCCGATGATGTCATCATACTATGGCTGTCACGGTGTGCAGGTGAGTTGAGCGGAGGTGAGGATTCAAGTGCGGGGAAGAAGGCAGGCAGGCAGGAAGGAACGTTTAAAGGGGTTTTAATGATAAGCACGCGGGACATGGAAACAATGGACAGACAAGGAACACAGAACTGGGAGGGTTTAAATACACAAGGAGCTGGGATCTAAGGTGATTGGGAGACGAGAGACAGGTGGGAGCAATTAGAAAAGACACAGGACTGAACAGAGTGGGGAGATAGGACAGGTTGTGACAACGGTAATAGAGCTCGGCCAAAATATATAGCTTTTTTTTCCGATTCTGTTCATTCACAGAAGTTTTGGAAAGAGTTTAGCAGTTTTGTCATAAAATTTACGTTTCTCTCTAAACGTTTTTTGAACATAGTAACGGAACTTCCGTAAGCCGTACATTCAGCCAATCATCTAGTGTGACGTCATCGACAGGCACAGGGCCCTAAGCCAGCCAGAAGGAAACATGACTTCTAATACGGTGTCCCCCAAAGATGCTAGTTCCGCGTCCTACGTACTTTAGACCTAATTTTTATGGTTATTTTATGGTTATTTGGTAGGAAGCCACCTATATTTTTCAACGACTGGACATAATTTTATTCATTTTCAACAACATTTCAATAGAAATTTCCAGAATAAAGGTAAAACTACACATTGTCTCTTTAAACATATATGAATTATCTTGACAATTTCTATTTTGTGGGTCTGAAGCTAAAAGTTTTGGGAACCACTGCTCTAGAAGACCCCAGGTGCCTGGTTCATGACTCTGCAGCTCAACAGAGGATTTACAGAGGACTTTACAATAAATGGAATATTTTTGTAAAAAGGTGGAATAGTTTGGTGTGTTGTTGAATTTCAAAAACAAACAATAATTACCCTTTTCTCCCACAAAGAAAAGCCATTTACTAATAAATCTGATGTATCTCAGTAAATCTGACTCATTTACATACCTGAACACGGTTTTACAAAATAAAAGTCTCATCGGACATAAATAAAATATCATGCTATCACTTTCATAAACTCCATCTTATTGTGTAAATAGTTTAAAAAAGAAATGTTGGGCCTAACCAGGTGTAAACTGAAGACCTCACATCTGTTTAACAGATGCTGCGGCGCATGAGAATCCCGTTTCCTCTGGCAAAGGTGTGGAGAGGGAAACATGCTGAATCTGAGTAGAGCTGTCAGCGTTTACACTTGAACAATGATTGTTTACCGCCTCCAAACTGATCAGACTGCAGCTAAAGAATGTTTTCTTGGTGGATCAGTGCTGCAAGAGGAGAATCAATAGATCGCTGTATTGATCTGCTGATTGTGTGATCTTTGGTGTAACAACAACAGGAAGTCATCAGTCAGTCAGCTTTGTTTAATGGTGGTTAGATCTAGGAGATGTGACACTTTGTGATCTATTCTTTTGCAGCTCCTTCTGTACGATGTCCACATTTAGCCGTCTAGTCCATCGCAGCAGCTCAGCTAGGAGAGTGGATTAAATCCTGCTATGGCTCGCTGAATGAGCTGAGGAAATAATAGCAGATGATTGAAGAACCGGGAAATCATCTCACATTCGCTGATAGCACAACCCTCTTTCTAAGTAACTCTGCACACAGTTTAGGTCATTTCCATTACCACGGCTGAGACTTTGGAAATTGATGATAGCGCAGAGAATGGAATACATATTCACATTCCACTTTCCTAATGTGTAATCCCCCTTTTCCATTGAGACAGAGGTGGAAATCTTAAGTAAAGCAAGGAAAATATTAACCAGGCAGAACATGGCAAAGGAGGCGTCAAGTACAGAAGTTTTTTCATTGTGTGTGCAATCAAATTCATATTCACAGTTCAAACCTGTGTTAACATACAAATCCAATTACAAGCGCTGCTCGATAATCACCAGCAATGGTGGGTTTTCATCAGAAGTGCCGTGTTTGCAGAGCAACTCCTTGAGTTTTAGGTTTTGCATTGTTGAGGCAGGGAAGAAAGAAAAGAGGAAGAGTGGACTCAGCTGAAAGTGTGTTCTGAAGCTCTGATCAGGAACGAACGGGACTTTTCTCTCATTTTTTCTGCTCTCGCTTTTGATGTTTGGAAAGTTGGGCTCTTATTCCAGAAGGTGAAAGCGGAACAGTTCCGTGTGGTTTGTGAGTGAATTAATCATGATGATTAATTGGCTTTCAGGTTAAATATCCAGTGAGCGGTGTCAGGCTGCCAGACATCACGGCTAAATTGACAGGCCTTTAAGAAGAGGCAGATTGATTTACACAGCAGCTAATGAATACCCCTCCGCCCAGAAGGGGAGGAAAGGTAAACAAGTCTTTTCTTTTCCTTTCTCCCATCTGTTTTATTTAAGTACTCTTTGCTCTCTCTGCTGAACTCTAATTCGGCTTTGCAACAGATGATAAAAATCAACTTTTTGCAGCTTTTCTGAAACAAAAACATCGAGGAAATAAACATTTGTCCTTGCAGAGTTTCATGTTTTCAATCACATTTAATAATGAATGCATAAAACTGAAAAGCAGCAGAGATTTGTGACATTTTTGGGAATTTTGCAGATGATTAGCTGGTACTTCTTATTCTAGGAAGTCAAATATTGTAGTTTTGTCATGTTGATACAGAAAAAGTCTGTAATCTGACTGTTTACTCTTGCAAAAACACTGATTTTTATGAAAAGAAAGGTAGAATTTGAACCCACGTTGCAGAGTTGAGGCTTTGCAACACTCCGGTTCCATAGTTTAGGAATCAAAAGCAACAATTCGCTAGTTCTAACATTATTGTCCAAATGCACTTTAAATTGTTCTTCGTCTGTTTGTGTTTCTAAGAGTTTTAAACAGCAAAGTAGGAACGAGAGGGTCTGCATGCTAAAGAAGGTGAAGTTACCAACATGGGCAGCAGTCAAGAGCAGGCTTGTTCAGACCAGTCAGCAGCATTCAGGGTTACTTTTACTTCTAGGCTGTTGGTTCCTGCCAAGTATTATCATCTAACACATTAAAAAAACAAAAAGTTCTTGACAAAAGTAAGATTTCACATTAAAACAGCTTTGAAATTATAATACGATCAACTTTTTGGGGCATTTTTCTTGGGAAATATTTAACGTTTCTAAAAAAAGAGGTGATTAACAATTTAAGTTTTGTTTTCACCTAAAGGCACACTTGGCAGTTT
Source organism: Nothobranchius furzeri (assembly GCF_043380555.1). Classification (NCBI taxonomy): domain Eukaryota; kingdom Metazoa; phylum Chordata; class Actinopteri; order Cyprinodontiformes; family Nothobranchiidae; genus Nothobranchius; species Nothobranchius furzeri. The sequence goes on along the minus strand of NC_091754.1, from coordinate 26,196,840 downwards.
TACTTGCTTTTACCACCCCCAGTGTCTGTTATTAATTCTTGGTGGTCAAAGCGAAAATGAAACCTATCTCCTTGCTGTGCATTCATCTTTTCACCTTAATCTAACAGCTGAAATGTCTCCCCAGACTTCATTGGTTTCTACATGAGCGATTCATCACTACATTGAACAAATCAGCTGTGTTCACGGTCTAAAACATGTTTATGTTTATTTATTTGGCAGACGCTTTTATCCAAAGCAACGTACAATTTTTAACTTGTAGGGCATGTTGTGATCTGTAGGGGAAACCGGAGTACCCGGAGGAAACCCATGCATGCATGGGGAGAACATGCAACTCCACACATAAAGGCCACAGCCGAGTTTCGAACCTGCAACCTTCTTGCTGCGAGGCAACAGTGCTAACAACTGCGCAAACATGCAGGAAAGGTGCTGGAACTAGACTGCAGCGCCAGGAATGTCGGCTCAAAAGTCCAACAGGTGGCGGCCTGCCTGTCTGAAGTTGCAAATGTGGTATTCTGGCCACAGGAGGCGGTGGGGGTCTGAGTGACATTTCATTAACCCTGTAAATGGTCATTTTAGCACATGTTGGCTTAAGAAAACAATTAAAAATATGAAAACATTTTATAGTGTGGCGTTCTTCTTCCAGCTCTTGGATAGTACTGCTGGCGCTTCTTTCCTCCTCTCCTCCCTATCTTATCCCCAAAGCTCTTTGTCTGTCTTTGGGTGCACGGCGCTTCTACATTTTTTCTGGAAACTGGAAATTATTAAAAATGGACCTGGTCAGCTGGTCTCTCAACGCGACTGACAAAATTTTCTCAACGATGAGAACGGGAGAAGGAGCTCCTGGGTGCCCCTCTGGGACAGATCCAGTTGGGTATATCATGGACTCCTGGAAACAGTGGAATCTGATATGCTTATCTCAAATGTCTGTAGAGGATTCTGAAGACGTCTGGATATTCGTGGTGTTGGTGTCAGGTTTCCTGCTTTTTGGCCTGGGAGGTTACCTGACTTACCAGAAAATTAGCGAGCTGTCGAGGAATATTGGCTCTTTTCCAGAGCTCAGGGATGGATTACACCGTTCTGTGAATGCACAGACTCATATACTTGTCGAGATGAGTCGTAAGCTTGGAAACTTTGGCTGAGATTCATGCATTGGCACAAAAGATGGATGCGATCAAGGAGCGAGTGGTTGAATCAGCACGGATTGGGATAGATTAATTTACGCCATTAGTGGATTTTTGAGAGGTTGAGGACCAGCGGAACTTTAAGACAGAGAGGAAATGATCTCTGTCTGGCCCCAAAACAATTTCTTATCTGAATCTGGTGCCCTTGAGCCTGTGAGGCCGATACGAATACCACCCACCCCACCCCCACCCCCAGAAGAAATATGTAATGCTGTCGTCGCCATGGCAACTCTGTCTCCCTATCCCAGCCTGGGTGGGATTGCGAGTTGTGAAGGCCACTGAATCGTTCCAGGAGTCACTGTGCCCTCTAAACTAAACGACCTCCTCCCCCTGTCCAGACTGAGGTGACGAGCGCTGCTTATCGCAGCTGCATTCACTGACGTGTGGAGAGTCCCCAACCCTACCTCCCCACCTAGTGGACACTTATGTTGTGTAATGTCTGAAGTCTGTTACATTTCTGTCTGAGATGTTTTTTGCATAGCAAAGCTGCCCTCCCCGTGGAGGGTAACTCTGAAGTGCCTTTCCAATCCTTATGTAAACCCTCTGATCTCTATTAAGGTAGCACGACTCGGGTTGCGAATGACCACAGTCTTTGCCTATGCATGTCTGATCTCAGAATTGTGTGTACTGAAACTCTAATTTCCCTCTGGGATTAATAAAGTATTTTTGAATTTGAATTAACATGGTGTCACCACTTTAATGTTTCTTTATTTATAATTAAGATTTTACAAGCTTGTTTTGTACAGTGTTCTTTAGCTGTTTCAGACATAAAAAAAATACATTTGCTCATTCTGGTCAAGCAACTCCTGCCACAAAATTCAGTCTCCCAGTTGTGAGTATTGTTTGGGGTACTTTCCATCCTGAAAGCATGCACACAAACAAGACAGATGTCTCAAATTTTGCAGCCTCTATTGTCCGGTACCTGTCAGACTTTAACTGACTGTTTCCTTATGACAGAACAGTCAGGTTGCAGAATTTAGTTTCTGTTTGTTTGCTAAAATGGATACAAAAGTTGTGCAACTTTTCTTATCTGAATCTGCTTGTTGAATTTCCATTAAATTACAGACATTTAGCTTCTGTCTGAAACAGCTTTTGCACCAATTTCTCATTGAAAAATGCGGAACAAAGTCTTAATATCTGTATTGCATCTTCTAAATAGTGTTTTTAAAGGTCAAGGCTGGAGAAACTGAGGGGCTGGCTGTGTTTTGATGTTTGGTGGTACCTACTCCTTCTCCGTAACCCCCCCCCCCCCCCCCCCCGAGCCTCTCTGATCTGCTCGGCAGCTCATTAAAACACCCTCTCCACCTCCACATTAGCATCAGTCATGGTCAGACTGCTTTGTGTTATAAGGGTGGAAAACAATATCAATAACAACAACAAAAACAATAGTAGCCTTTGGTCCAGGGAGGAGTGGAGGAGAAAAGGCCTTTGATAACATACATCAAAGACAGGCGCTGAAGTGGGCTGTGTTTATGTTGCGCATATGCCAAGGTTGCCTCTGATCCTGCTTGTGTGCGCTGGGAGGGCTTGGGTTGGTTTGATGGCACAAAGGTGAGCTGCTGGGTCTGCGGGACGTACGAGTGAGGAGTCAAACACCGTAAAAGCTCGTGCCACAGCCCTTGTTTGACACAGATTTCTCCTGCTGCTTGTGTGAGTCTGAACGTCCTGGCATCTGGACCTGTCTGCAGTTAGTCTGAGTCCGCCACTTCCAGAGAAGCTGTGATTTATTTTTTGTAAAACAGTGTGTGCTTCTTGTTGGGAGAAGTCAGTCACATCTCACTGAGTGTTTCTGAAAAATGACTTGTCAAGGATAAAATTGGGCTTGTGATTCAGAGAACTTACCCAAAATTAATCTGAACTTGATAAAAAATTAAAAAGTAACCAAGTGTTCTTCTGATCTTCATATTTAGGACAATGTTGAAATAAAACCAGATCAGTTCCTAGGTTTGTACATTTTAATGGCCTATATCGTGCAAAATTCACTTTTTTGAGCTTTTGATCATGTTATTTTTTTCCTCGTCAATAACAACCCCTATGTGGTTTTTGGCTTGCAGACACCCTTCTCTCTCAGAAGTGTATCTGCTGCTGATACTGTAAACGGCTGGATAGAACAGATTTGCGTCAACCTGTCCTGCCTCTCCCCATCCAGGAAGTGCCTAACCTGTACGCTCCTCCTCTGGACTGTAAACACTAACTCCCATTTTCTACAAGTTGCGAGCATCAAGCAGGGAATTTAATTTCTGCAGTCTCCAAAGAGGTGATTCTTTTCTGATCGCTGCGCTTTAAATAATTCCTGGAATGCAAAAATGTTTTATTTCATCTCTGCGAGAGGTACAGGATCCATGTCCAGTCTTCCTGAAGAAGAGTTTAATCAGCTGAAAAGGTTATATTTTGTCTTCAGGAGCTCTCAAAAACCAAGAGTGAATGTGACTAATTTCACAGATTGCCTGTTAAACCTCCGAGGAGTTTTCAAATGGGATCTGGCGCCATTCCAACGTTAAAACCATCCAATGGAATGACCAGGGCAGTGAGTACAACCATAATGATAACCGCTAGCCACCAGCTGAATGGTTCTAAGGATTGGTGGGAGGGCGGCCATGCATGTTGCCAAAGCTGCTTTCTTCATACTTCCTGATGCATGGCTGGTTGATCTAGGCTTACGTCATGAAATGGGTGTTATTCACGCGGGTGGAGGTAGAATTTAATCAGATCATTTCCAGATTGGTGAAATGAACAGCAAAAGTGTAATCGTGTATGGGCCAACCTTTGCTGTAAAACGTTCAAATTAGTATGATACAGAATCTTTAATCATATTTCAAAGCTTGCATCGCTTGTTTTTTTTAAAACTGAGAGAAAAAAGTTGTTCTTTACCTTGTTTTTCTAACGTTTTGCTGATGTTTGTGGCATCACTTCCTTCTCTGTTTATCTGCGCGCAGCAGAGGAAGATGTTGTCCTCTGCTGCGCGCGCTCTCCTCGTCGATGACATGGCCCCATGCGCGATCTAACGTGTAGACTCCATCGTCTCTGTTCATGGTTCTGTGTCCATGTCTCCCTATTTTTATTGCTTCTTTAATCCATCTTTTATGTTTTTGTTGTTCGGCGTTTATGACCCTTGTTTTGTCCCAGTCCACTATGTGGTTTTCCCTTGTGCAGTGGTCTGCAGATTTTTTCTGTGTTTTAACAGAACCAAGCAACGCAAGTTGACAAAATACACAGAATGAATGTATAGAAGATATTTCAAAGCTGTATTTATGCAGGCGTATTAATTACACAGCTGTTGACAAAAGTGTTTGAATATTCTATTTAAGGTTTTCTTTTTTATTTAATGAATCTCATACTCACTGTTTTTGTGGGTGATTTTTAGAAAGCCTCCAACAGAACTGCTTTAAATTATTTTATTTAACTTCTGATGCTTTTTATAGAAATAAAAACAGAAATCAATTTACTGTAAAGAATAATATGTTTTTTTAAGCATCTGACAAAAACCCTGTAATATTTTATTTTGAAAGTATTATAATGAGAATTTGAACTGAAAAAGTACTTTAATTAAAACAAATTTAACATATTTTTTGTTCTTGCATTTTAAAACCTGTAACAGAATTTGATTGAAGGTTGGTTGTAAAGGGTTGGCTACCTGCCAATTACCTCAAACTAAATTAGTTTAAATCTGAGCCCACCATTTTTAACCCTCAAAATCACCCGACCTAATTTTTAACTCCAAACAGTGAATGACAAGTCTTGGGATAAAATTAGACAATGACCTATCGATGGTTCCTTAGATAAATTCAGTTGTGAGGTCTTGCTTTTATCAGCTATGTCGTCTGGCTCGTCTTAGACCAATTTTAAAGCAACAGCATTTGGAATCGGTTTTACACGCTTTTATAACCTCTCATCTTGACTATGTGAATGTCCTCCTTATTGGAGCTCTAAGCTCAGCTCTAAATGATCTACAGGTAGTCCACAATATAGCTGCTAGATTCCTGATGAAAACAAACAGACATAGCCACATTACTCCAGTCTTGACACATCTACATTGGCTTCTGGTTGTGTTCCGAGTACAATTTAAGATTCTGACCTTAGTGTACAAGGCTTTAAATGACCTAGCAACGGTTCTTCTCTCTGATCTGCTCACCCCCTGTATTCCGAAGCGCTCGTTGAGATCAGCAGATCACCTCCTCTTCTGCACTCCCAGGGTGTACTATAAATTGCGGGGAGAGCAAGCATTTATCCATGCCGCCCCCCCCAGCTGTGGAATGCACTGCCTGTTGGTGTAAGACAGGCGCCCTCTGACAGTTTTTAAATCTCATTTAAAGACTCATGATTGGCTTTTAGTTCGTGATTTGTTTTTATAGCTTTAGCTCTAATGTTTTATCTGTGCTTTCATTGCTTTATTTGATTTTATGGTTATTACTTTTCTCTATTTGCATGTGAAGCACTTTGGCTAGTTCTCATGCTGGATCTATAAATAAAATGATGATGATAAAATCAAAATAGGTTAAAGTTAAGTTCTGCGTGTTTTACGACATCCCCTAAAGCATCATGGCTCCATCCTGAGCTCAGCTTCCACTCTGGATATGAAGGATTTCTCCTAACCCTCCGAAATCCCCAGAGTCACCTGTCACTCATCATGTTCATAAAAAATGAAAAACAGGAAAATTGTTGAAAAGAGTCCAGAAAGGAAAGCTAACTTGGAAGTTATTACTCTGATAATAGTGAGTGGAATATTTTAGTCTTTTTTGGCCATTTGTGTGTTTATTGGTAAAGAAAAGATGTGTAACTAACACATGATGATTCAAAATAATGAAAATCCTCATTTGGGAATATAAAGACAATCACCTCATCATCTTGAGCTGGAATACAGTTTAACCAGGATTAATAAAACCATTCTGCAGCCTGTATCAGTGACTTAATATTTCTCTATGTAATACTTCCTTCTTCCCCCCAAAGCCACTTGAGGAATCCTCTGAACTACAGAGAGTCTTTATAACCACGAGGTCCTTGGTGGGAGCTTCAGAGAGAGGTTTCTGCGTTTATGAAAGGCCCAGGGTCAGCCAGATCCAGCCTGGCCCGGCCTTCAGAGACACCGGCTGTTTGGCTTGGCTCTCGACCCGGCCCGGGCACAGGGCTACAGTTGTCCGCTGCCACGAGCTGCAGAGCTGCAGGTATTTCCTGACTCCGTTTTTCTGCAGTTGTATTCAGCAACTTTGGAGACGGAACATGGATAAACCTGGATGCAAGTGTAAGAAAACATGAAAAAAAATCCAACCACTAATGCAGCACACAGCCACATTTTCCTATTTCTTTTTCTGCTCACGCTTTAGTAAAACCTTAAAGGAAATTAGAAATCTAAGGCCATCTTTCCCCCAACTCATCTTCCACATCTTTTTTCTCCTGCAGCAGCGAGTGCGCAACACATTTTTCATATAGGTCGGGACTTTATCTGAATGCTCCAAACCCAGGAGTCTCATCTTTTTGCAGTTTCCTCTGTTTCTCCTCTGTGATGGCCCAGATGTTGCTCTTCCCCGTGTTTAGTTTAGCATAAACATTAATCATAGACTTCTGTGCCATCATTCCAAGAGCACCTCTCACCATTATGTTAATGAATACAGACACTTAGGAAGAGGCACATTTCAGCCTTTCCTCGCACCTGCACACACCTGGGTACACACGCAGGAAAAGGCACCATTTCCCATGCTGCATTTGGCCCTCGTCTCTCTCTGGCCCCTTTCAAATAATCCGCTGGGATTAATGAATGTAATTTTCACACATTAACTACCCCTCATTTGTGCATAATTGGGTGACCTACAACTGTGTTTACCAGAGTCTGATGAGTGTTGTTGTTAAAAGCTGCAGCAGGGGGGGTTGATTGACTGTTTGCTTCCCAGATGTTGAGTGATTCCACAACACCGGCTACGAACGGACATCTGTCCCAGCAAACTTCCCAACATCTCAGCTCATTAAGACATATGGCCAAACTTCAAAAACATCCATCTATTGGTTTGTCTCCCCGTCTCTATGAGCAAGGACTTTGGAGATGCTTTGATCATTTCTCCCCCTTCTCATTTCTTTTCCTCCCAGCTCCCTAGCCCAGCAGAGTCTGTCCAACCTGGTTCTTCTGTCTTTCCACGTCTGCCTCTGCTTCTGATTTAAACACACAGCAGGGGTTTGTGGGTAGGGACTCACGCTGCGAAGGATCTCTCGTTGCTCGGGCGGAGCTGAAGGTCAAACACACTCGTGATCGGAACACAGGAGGAGGACACTGAAGAGGTAGGATATGAAGAGTGCTCACAGATACTCAAGTTCTCTTCACGATACTGTGTTTCATGGCCATGTTTGGTGCCTGAAAAATGTGCAGGTGGTCTGGTTTTAGTCACATCCAGACATGTCACATAAAAAATATTCCTGAACAAAACGCATATTCTTCACTGGTTTTTATCCTAGAGATTTAAAATAAGATCATCTTGTGTTGAAAAATGTTTGTTGTTTTTGGTCAAACCATTTAAATAACATCTTGCATAATTGTAAGATTTCAAGCAATCAGTTAGCACTTGGAGGATATGTGAGGAACCTCCCACCTTGTCAGCTACCACAACACCAAATATTAACTCAACACCTGGCAAACTGACTGAGTTTGTCCCATTTTTGGTGTTTTCTAAGGTCCGTTGAGTTTGGTGGCCATATATAATTACATTGGGCTGCACAGTGGTGCAGTGGTTAGTGCTGTTGCTTTGCAGCAAGGAGATCCTGGGTTCACATCCCAGCCTGGGGCCTCACGCAGTCCACAAACATGGATGTCAGGTTGATTGGTTTCTCTAAAATTGTCCTTAGGTGTGAGTGTGTGCATGCATGGTTGTTTGTTGGTTGTGCCCTGCAATGGACTAGCAACCTATCCAGGGCGTACCCTGCCTGCTTGCCCGACGACTGCTGGAGATAGGCACCAGCCCCCATGACCCTACGTGGATAAGCAGGTAAAGAAAATGGATGAATGCAATTACACGTTGAACATTTCAGTAGAATTAGGCTACTGGTTAATTTTGCAAAGAGGTGCAGGGTTAACTTTAATGTGAAAAAAAATGTTATTAGCTCAATATTCAATATTTTATTCAAATCCAACTAATAATTCTTGGGGCATCATGCAAACACACACACACACACACACACACACACACGCACGCACACACACACACACACACACACACGCACGCACGCACGCACGCACGCGCACACACACACACACACACACACACACACACACACAATAATTCATCATTGCTCAATAACATCCAAATTCCACGTTTTAAATTTCCCAAAAAGAAAACCAACAACAGTGAAAGTGAAGTTAGGATTGTTTGTTTGTTCGGCTTGTTCTCCAGTCCCTGTTTAACGAGATAACCACCTGACTGCAAAAGCAAAACCAAACTAAAACATGAGCATGAACAAAAGAAGAAAGTCATCTGTTTTCTTTGAATGGAAAAACTTCTGGTGCCCAGATGAAGCCTCTCTGCTCTTTTCTTCTGCAATTTCTTTTTGGAAACATTTACATATTTCAAAAGTCCAGGAAGAAAAAAAAAATAGCCCGGGGACAGAAATGTCTGATCTGCATATTGAAGAGCTAACAGAGGCTAAGGGTGGGGGGATTGGGGACCTGAAAGACACGAGAGTAAATCTCAGTGTTAAAGAAAATCTTATAGAAACAATAATGCCAATTATCAGACGACGCCACGCTCATTATGAGGGATTAATTGCAGCATTTGCTAACAGCTCTGGCTGGTTGTCGTCTTAGTTGTGGAGCAGCTCCTCAGAGAGGGTGGGGGGGTGGACAGCGAGAAAAAATGTACATCATAAGAAGGCCTCTTCACCCAGCTTCCTTCATGAATAACAAATAGAGGAGCTGGTGCTGCGACCGGGCAGCACAACACATGAAAAACATTACAGCGCTCTCCGAGTCGTCTGGCTTTCTCCACATTATGCTGCTGAGCTCCAAGCATGGGAAACTCTGAGGCGCGTTTGTGCTTCAGGAACTGCAGAGGAACCAGAGGGGAGATTTATGAATGTAAAACTTCTTACTTTTATTCTTAGGATCTTTTCTCTGAATAACTTGCATCATTTCTTAAGTTTTTTAGATAGTTTGACAACCTTTTGGAAACACAGGGAAATAAAACAGGATCTGAAGATGTCAGCATTTTTGACGTTTTATGGTTTTGGTTTCATTTATGTTTTTGCTCCAAAAAGTATTTTAATACCAGCATGTCTTGTGTTCCCCATATATTTGTTGGTTAAAAGCAAAGTTTAAGGGGAAAATAAATAGAAATTGCCACCAAAGTAACTTTTCTGAGATTACAGCAGTTTGTCAACCGTCTGAGACTAGATGTTACGCCGTTTACTCAACATTATTTTGTAGGAGGGAGGTTTATGGGAATTTCAAACCAGGAAATCTCACCTATCAACTAATTTTCCAGATTATATTTCTAATTTTTCACCTCCCAAATGAACAGAACACAACATAAACGTATCTAAGAGCTGAACATCATGAAGACATCTTTGGATTTTAACATGTTAATGTTTTCACTTGGTGAAACAAAGTTAGAGTCTATTGATGATTGACCTTCTGGACCAAATCCAAGACAAATGCAGAGAAAAACATATATTAGCAGCAAACTGACAGGACAGCACCAGGCTGTGGACTTCAGACACAAAACTCTGAGTGTCCAGTCGGTGCCTCTCGGATGGCCCGTAAAAAGCAAGAACTGGGAGCAGAACACTTCTGTGGTGTGTGTGTGTGTGTGTGTGTGTGTGTGTGTGTGTGTGTGTGTGTGTGTGTGTGTGTGTGTGTGTGTGTGTGTGTGTGTGTGTGTGTGTGTGTTTGACATGAATAAAATGCAACTAGCAGTACTTTATAGTGAAGGAAAATCGAACTGTCTGAACTTTTTGTCCAAAGCATCATGTGACCTAAAACATGTTCAAACATCCTGTTTACCGGACTTCTCAACGTACAAACTTTCAAATGAAATTCATTATTTTGCCCAGAATCCTAAGGGTCTAAAAACCTCGGAGATTATTAAAATATTAATGATGATAATAAGAACGTCAACATTTTGAGGAAAGGCTGAGGTTTGCTATTGTAACTATGAAATCCCAACTTTATTAAAGTCTAAATGCTTAGTTCAGTTACAAGAAGTGCAAAAGTAGTGTTGGTAAGAAGTGTTTAAACTGCAGCGGGTATTCCATTATGATCACCATGGCAACCTTCTAAAGAGAGGAGGGCAAAAACAGAGTAAAAATTAAGCCTGAACTATGAGTCATGCTGGAAAATGAGCAGCAGAAAGCTGAGGTGGTCACATGAATGTTTATATTGTTTATATGCAGAAAAACATTTGACACTGATGGAAATCCAGGTGTGCCCCTTCTACACTCTGTGGGGTGTGACATCATAACCCCCGCCTAAAAAAGGTGAAATAATAATAATAATAATAATAATAATAATAATAATAATAATAATTACCTTTTTCCTTTCTCCGTTCCCTTGTGCACACATTCCATCTTGTGTCTAAATCTTTTTCTAAATTGATTTTTTCGCTGCCTGCGTGCTCCGCGCGCGCCCCGTGAGACGCACCAACCTTTCTCCGTCCAATCAGCAGCAGCTCCGCGGAGCCGCGCGGCTGTAATTGGTCGGAGAGGAAAACGCAGCAGCCTTTTGGCACAGAGTAAACTCATGCTCGTCTCTCTGACAGAAGCACGCGCTGGATCGGACAGAAGGGGAGAAACAAATATGAGTAAAGTTTGTCCTAAACGGTGTTCTTTTAAACGTGGTTTCTGCAAAGGTATACGGACTATTTAGACGTTGCGCCTCAGTTTGGCAGCAGGAGGTCTTCATCTGTTCCATCTCTACAGAGGATTTACGCACAGCGGTGTTGCCGGGAAAAAGTTCTCAAACTGCTGTTTTGTGCGCAGGAATAAGCAACTTCTTTACGCAAACTAAAAGAAGCTTTTTCCTTCAACTTTATGAGTGATTTAGCACTTTTAACACATTTTAAACTTGAACTGTGATTTTATTTATATTTAAGGTGCATTTATTCGTGGATTAGAACAAAGCCGGATCTCAACCAGACACCAAACCATCTGAAGCTTTATGCCTTGGGGGATGGCAGCAGCCACCTCAGGTCCATACCTCGCCAGCAGCAGGATTTTGTCCGGTTCCTTCGTCCACTCTGATCGCAGAGGTGTTGGCATGCAGCCGGGCAGCCCCGCCGTGACCACTGTGACTGGGGGTTACAGAGGGGACCCTTCAATTAAGATGGTGCAAAGTGACTTCATGCATTCGGCCATGGTGGCGAGCAACGGCGGAAACATGCTGAGCCACGCGCACCAGTGGGTGACATCTCTCCCTCATGCTGCAGCTGCGGCGGCTGCGGCCGCGGCGGTTGCAGCAGAGGCCGGTTCTCCATGGCCACCCAGCTCCCAGCCACAAGAGGTGAAGAGAAACGCGAGCAGGAATGAGCTCCACTCAGGCTCTGCGCTGCACCACAGGTCCCCGCACATTGGAGCTCACCAGACGCACGCGGGGAGTTGGGGAGGCAACTCCGCCGCGCACATCAGCATCACCGAGGGGCAGCAGCAGCAGCAGCAGTCTCTGGTTTACTCCCAGCCTGGAGGATTTACAGTCAACGGCATGTTGAGCTCACACACCGGACAAAGCCTCATGCACTCGGGGCTGGTGCGCGGAGAGTCCCCTGAGCTGGATCATCATCATCACCACCACCATCACCACCACCAAAATCACCACGCGCACCATCAGCAGCATCACGGAGTGGGCCAAGAGTCGCAGTCAGACGAGGACACCCCCACGTCTGATGACTTGGAACATTTCGCCAAACAATTCAAGCAGCGACGGATCAAACTGGGTTTTACGCAGGCGGACGTGGGCTTGGCATTGGGGACCTTGTACGGTAACGTGTTCTCCCAGACCACCATCTGCAGGTTCGAGGCGCTTCAGCTCAGCTTTAAGAACATGTGCAAGCTGAAACCTCTGCTCAACAAATGGCTGGAAGAGGCCGACTCCACCACCGGGAGCCCCACCAGCATCGATAAAATCGCTACTCAAGGGAGGAAGAGGAAAAAACGCACATCCATCGAGGTGAGCGTCAAAGGCGCACTGGAGAGCCACTTCCTCAAGTGTCCCAAACCGTCCGCGCAGGAAATCAACTCCCTGGCAGACACCCTGCAGCTGGAGAAGGAGGTGGTCAGAGTCTGGTTCTGCAATCGTAGGCAGAAGGAGAAGCGCATGACGCCGCCAGGACTCCCGCGCACACCCGAGGATGCGTACTCACAGGTGGGAGGCATGGGACCTGACACACCGTCCCCCTCCATAGAGTGCAAGAGGATGTACAACGACACGTGAAAAACAAACAGATGGACAAGGAGATTTAAAGGGATTGACTCGTTTTTTAAGAAAATAATTCCCCGACTGTCCAGAACTTCCTGTTAAAATGTTATCCATCAAAAGGAAAAATCAGTGTTAGTTCATTCCAGAACAGGACACTTTTATGTTTGGTTGTTTTTCTGTACTATAACTCAGCCTCTATTGGACTGAAACCTACAAACAAAAACATAAAATGAGTATTTTGAAAGACAAAAACAAAACAAACAAAAAAAAAATAAACAAGAAACAATTCAGAGGCTAAAAAAGTTTCTTTCAGCAAAACTTGCTGTAATGTTTAATCTGTGATGCTGCAGAACTGTAAGTTTGGGCAAAGATTTTGATTTACTGGCTTTATAATAAGATTTTTTCCAGCAATAATTTGAGTGTTTTTCATATTATGTGTTGTGCATCAGTGGATTTATGTTGTTACACACATTTCAACAAGCAACTAAAAACATTCCTACACAGTTTTCCTTTTTGAAAAATCTAATTTCCTTCATGTTTTTGTGTAACTCTAATGTTTTTCTTGTGTGATGATCTATTTATTTTATTCTCTGTGTTTATTTTCATGGAAGTCTAATATTTTAATAAAATTGACACAAGTTTATGTTGAAATGATCATTTGCTGCCTGACACAAAAACAAAGAGGACCAAACTACGTGTTTTTATCTGAGAGGATTCAAGTGTGGAGAAAAAAAAGTATTTAAAATCTGCCAGATGATGGACATGAAGCATAACTTCACCTCATCTGGATTTAATAAATAAACAATTAATTTGACTGGTTTTCTGATTGAATCTGAGATCCTGAGCCTTTTCACCGGGTTAATGCTGCATCGACCAGCCAATGTGACAAGGCTGCAGACTGCAGCTTCATGGAACATCGCCAACCGAGGTCGGCTGTCCCAGATGTCGATTCACCTCAGCAGCGGTTGCCAAGGTGACAGTGAGATGGAGTGACACGAGGCAGCAGCAGATCTTTTGCCACAGATGATGGTAGTCAGGCACAAGATGTGGATGGAGTTGTGACGAACGGTCGTCCGTGCCTTTATTATAATTAAAGTCTGTCCTTACACAAACGCTCAGTGAGAATCACGTCTTGGATAAAGTCACTAATGGTTAAAGCAAAATGGCGAGAAAGGTCAAAGGTTGTCTGCAGCTGACAGACAAAAACAGAAAGGAGTGAATACAAACACAACAGGTAACATATTACTGTTAATGATAGACTCCTTAAGCAATTGCACACACACACACACACACACACACACACACACACACACACACACACACACACACACACACACACACACACACACACACACACACACTTTTGGGTACTCGACCAAATAATCATCGCCGAGTATCTAAAAATGTGTGTGTGTGTGTGTGTGTGTGTGTGTGTGTGTGTGTGTGTGTGTGTGTGTGTGTGTGTGACTTAACAGACTAGACAAATGATGATAGTTAAACAAAGAATAATTTAGTTTAACCCAACAGAAATAAAATATTATTGAAATGGCCAAAAGATTCCAGAAAACCAAACAAACACATTCATTTTTTGTTGTTTTCAGATTTTGTTGTCGCGTTGCGTTCAGGCTCGTCACCGTTTTCTGTCATGTTTTGTCATTTATTTGCATTCCCCGCTGTTGTTGTCAATAAAATAGTTTTACATTTGTTGATTGTTGTTGGTAATTTTGAATGAACTTCCTGTCATGTTTGGGAACAGTAAATCATTATGACTGACTTCATAAACTGAAACTGTTTTCGATCAAAAGAATTAAAAACCATTGCTCTTTTTCTCTGACTGGCTCTTATTCTCTCTGAGCTGCAGGATCAAAACGGAGGTGTAACATACGCTGGCAGGATTGCAGAATGATCCCCTCAAAGCTTAGTGATGCAAAGATGGGAGATAAGGCTGGAATTGGGGGATAAAAAGACATTTAAAGGGTTTTGTCATCACGCAGCGTTCGCTGTCTCCACTGAATATCAATGCAGGGATCTGAAGTGGGGGACAAGCCGATGATGTTACAGAAACTCCTCGAACAAAAGACAAAAATACATGTGCACTATCAGGAAAGGAGACGCTCAAACGCAACATCATTCATCAACAGATTATTGTTTCCTGCATCTCTGAGCTGCTGAATGATTGCAGCTCCACTCTGAGGATGTTATTACCTCCTTCCAGTTGTAACTACTAATGTAATTGCTCGTAATTGCTCTTAAAGCCCTGTTCAGAGGTGCTTTACATGAAGCAATTACTACAAGATTAATCCCCGCTTTAATGCTTGTTGTTTGTGTCTCACAGTTACAGTCACACACACACACACACACACACACACACACACACACACACACACACACACACACACACACACACACACACACACACACAGCTGGCACACTCCTGCAACAAATCGTTTCAGAGCAGCAAAGTTCTAATCTGCAACTGTTTCTCTGTAGTTTGAACATTATCAGCCCCTCTGCTTGGTGTTTAATTATTTTTACAGCACACACATTGGTTAACCACTGTGTCTAACACTGATTAACACACTGTGACTTCCAACAGAACTCATGAGGCAACCTACTTGGAATCGGTGTGATGCACAAGTAAAGCGTCAGAAGGGTTTTCGTCTGAATGCCCCCCCTCTAAACACATCACAGTCTTTTCTTTTGTCTGGGTGTTGTGACTCAGAAGAGAACATTTTACACTTTGCTTGCGTTTGCATTTATCTCTTTTTTGGTGATTGATGGAGTAGCTTGCAAAGTCTCTCAATCAGGAAGGAATTAAAGCAAACATCTGTGGAACAACGGACAGAGAAACGGATTGTCTTCCCGGCAAGCTTGTTGTGGGGCTGCTGCTGAACGTGACAAGCATGCATGTGCCAGACCGCTGGAGTGGAACTCGTTTGATGGGCATGTTCAGCACATGGGCACGATGCCAATTTAGACAAGCATATCATTTAAAAGAATGGAATTCTGCATGCTAAGTGTGTGAAAGTAACCGTGTCTGTATGGATCTAAAGTATTTGATATGTTAACTAAACAAAAACACACTACACATCTGTCAGCAGCATTGTGTCAGGGGTGTTTCAAAGTCTCCAAAATAAAATAAATAAATACATTTCAGTCATATTTGTCAGTGATGTCACTGCTAAATGTATGGTTTCTACAAGACACAGAAAAGAAAATCGTCAACGTAAAAAATTAAAGTTAAAATTTACATAAAACCTAAATCTAAAAAATTCTAAACACAAGATGTAGAGTTCAGCATCCCAAAATGTCATGGAGGAAACTGCTGCCATCTTCTGGCAATAATCAGCAATGCACGTTGGATCTTTGCGTATTTTGTATTGCCCATACTAATACTACTACTACTATTACTAGTACTACTAGTAATAATAATAATAATTATTATTATTATTATTACTATTATTATTATTATTATTACATGTGTTGATCTGCTTATTAAATGGGTCAAAAATGAATAAATTACAGTCATCATAAAGCAAATCAAGATTAGTTACATGATAGATTTATTTGACTTTTGAATATATTTATTCAAAGGTCAAATGGCTTTTAAAATAATGGAATATATAAAAGATATGATTTCAATTTCATGTTATAAATAAATTGTTATATTTATTATGGGTGCATGGGCATTTGTGTGTGTGATGTTTATTTGACATGGACACAGCAATTACATTGGACGAATCAGATGCATTGTTTAGTGTGTTAGCAGACGTGCTAATTTGCAACACTTGTCCATAGAACCTTTCTAAAAAGTAGAGTAAATTTAAATAAAATACAAAGAGATCAACAATAAATCAAACAGAAAACAGATTAAAATTGCAAACAGTTTTCAATAAAAAAGAATAAAAAGACTAAAACAAGGCAATTTGAGCAGCAATGTAAGACTTTAAAACTATTCATGTAGACATAGTTGTTTAGACTTTAACCATTTTTTGAGTTCTTTGTTAAAAACTTTACTGTCCGTTTCTAGTTTTAGGTCAGCAGGTACAGAGTTCCAAAGTTTGGCCCCCTTTACAGAAAGAGCAGACTGACCAAAAGAAGTCTTGCACCGCGGGACGAGACAATCACCGCAGGTGGAGGCTCGAGTGATTGTTCTATGAGAGCTCTGACGTCTGATGGCCACAGTAGAGAACGGTTTAGACAAGTTATCATTTAGACAATTGAAAAAGAATCTTAGAGTGCTAAAATTAATAAAATTTTCAAAAGTGAGAAGATTTTGTTTCCTTAAAATGCGACAATGATGCCATTTCAATGGTTTCTGGTCCATAATTTTTATTGCTTGCTTGTAAATTAAGACTATAGGTTTTAGAGTGGTGGATGAAGCCTGTGACCATGATGTAATGCAACATGATAAGTGGGGAAAGATCAGTGCATGCATGTACAGTTTAGCAGTGTGGTGTGACAGTTTCCTTCTGATAAAACGGAAGCAGTTTAAATTTGTATTAACCTTATTACAGACGTGCTTAACCTGACTGTCAAATTTTAAGTGTTTGTCTAGGATGATCCCAAGGTACTTCACATCACTCCTTACTTCAATGATTTCCTCTTTAATCCTAGCCTGAAATAGTTCCTGATCAGGCCTGTTTCTCATGGAGAAGCATATGGACACAGTTTTTTTTTAACATTAAGAGTTAGGTGGGATGACTCTAGCCATTCTGAGATGTCTGATAAAGCCTGCATCAGGCGCTCTCCTGCCAGGCCAGGTGTTTTTGTGGACACATAAATGATGGTGTCATCAGCATACATCTGGCAGTCGACGCCTGAGCAGCTCATCGGAAGGTCCTTAATGTACATTGTAAACAGCAATGGACCAAGCACGGATCCTTGTGGTACACCCATGTTGTTTGCAAGCAAACTTGACTTGACCTCATTAACCCTAACACACTGCTGTCTACCCTCCAGGGATAAACTGAACCATTTCAAAGCTTCAGGTGATATTTTAAATTGCATTAGTTTGTTAAGTAAGACGCTATGGTTAACTGTGTCAAAAGCCTTTTTTAGATCCAGAAACACTGCCCCTACAACACATCCTTTATCCAGAGAGGTTGGATCTTTTCAAGCAGATAACAATTTGCAGATTCTGTGGAGTATTTCTGTCTAAAGCCAAACTGCTGTAAATAAAGCAGTTGGTTGAACTCTAAGTGATCCATTAGTTGCTCAGCTACAATCTTTTCCAGGATTTTTGAGACTATCAGGAGGATGGCAATAGGCCTGTAGTTACTTGCTAAGTCCTTTTCTCCCGATTTGTAGACTGGAGCAATTATTGCAGTTTTCCAGCTTTCTGGGAATCTCTTTGTTTGAATTGATACGTTTACTAAATATGTGATTGGCTCCAACATATAACTGTGATGTTTCTTAATAAATGTAGTATTTAAGTTATGGATATCCTTTGCCATGGACATCCGCATGTTTGCAATCACTTTTTTAACTATCCTGGGATACTTCTTTTATATAGGAGTTGGTGTGATCCTTATCAAATTCGTTACAGGGTGGGTCATTTGATTTAAAATGACTGGCTAAATCTTTCACAGACTCAATAAAAAAATTGTTGAAACCATTTGAAATGGACTCATTATTATCAATGAGTTCATCACATATTTTAAGGCTATTTATTTTTGGGTGCTTTTGCTTGCCAGACTTGGTTAGTCTGTTTATATGTTGCCACAGTTTAGAACTGTTGCCAATGCCTCTTCAATCAGGTTATTAAAATAATTAGTCTTTGCTTTCCGCAGCTCAGACACTACTTCATTTCTTAGTCCAGTGTAAATTAAATGGTCAGTATTGGTTTTAGTCCTTAAGGATCTTTTCAGAGCAAAATCTCACTCTTTGATCAGCTGACTGATATCACTGTTGAACCAAGGAAGATACTTTTTCTTAGGTTTTCTTTTCCAGGTTCTTGTGTGCTTACCACCATGAAGGGTCAAGACAAAACTGCTTGCACTATGGGCTGGATCAGGCTCTCTGATTACCCTGTCCTAATTAGCTGTCTTTAGATCATTTCCAAAGTCAACCATTTTTGACGTGGGAATTCCAGTAGTTAAAGTATAATTTTCTGTTTTGTTATGATAAACTAGACGCCTTTTTGTTAGCTTTCTTATGACCAGTATCATATTATGATCTGAAAGACCAGTAATAAGATCGTATATTTTTGTGACTCTCTCTGGCCTGTTTGTTAAAATCAGGTCTATAAGGGTTTCACTCTTTCTAGTAACTCATGTAGGACTGTCAATCAGCTGTTTGTATTTAAATTTGTCCATAGTTAACTTTAGTTTTGCCTTACCCTTTTTATCTTTCCAATTGATGTTAAAGTCCCCAAACAGCACGCATTCACGAGAGTCATCAACAATAGACAAAAGATTTCTCAGTTCATCATAGAAACTTACATCATGAGATGGAGGATTATGAAGCACGACTATACTAAATTTCATGGTTGGTGAGAGAATTACGCTCAATCCTAAGCACTCCAAATTTACACCCAAATCGAGCTCTGAAACCATAAACTGCTCCCTAATGTAAATTAAGACACCCCCTCCTCTTCCCTTGACCCTGTCTTTCCTGTAGCATGTGTATCTTGGTATATTAATTAGGTCAGTAGGAATATTACTAGTCAACCAAGTTTCAGACATACACAAGAAATCCAGATTAGACTCCATAAGCAAGTTCTGTATCTGATCTATTTTTGGTAATAATAATAATGCATTGAACTTATATAGCGCTTTTCTAGACACCCAAAGATGCTTTTCACACACTCTCACATTCACCCACTGCTAGTGATGGTAAGCTACTTGTAGCCACAGCCGCCCTGGGGAGGTCTGACAGAGGTGAGGCTGCCATTTGGCGCCGTCGGCCCCTCTGACCACCACTAACACAGGCAAGTTGGGTGAAGTGTCTTGCCCAAGGACACAACAGCAGGATACCCCTGGCGGGAGCTGGAATTGAACCCATGACCCTCCGATCATGAGGCAACCCGCTCTACCACCTGAGCTACTGCTGCCCCAACTGCTTCTAACGTTTATATGCCCTCCCAATATTCCATTGGGTTTTGTGTCCAAATTCCAGATGACTTGGGCATGATTCACAGTTTGAAAAAGTCTTGACTGTCTCTGTTTCAAAGTTGCACTGTTGGTTAAATGACTTTTGGCGCTCATGTGAAACTGTCTGTGTAGACGTTTGCCAGCTGTTTCAGTCAGTTCTGTGTTTGTTAGTGGCCCAGCCAGGAGCGGTCTTTGCAAAAGATTTATAAATTTATGGATTTCATAAAAATATTTGTAATGTTATCTTGGTCTTGGCTTCTTGCTCCTTTGCTTAAATGAATTGGTTTCAGTGGTAATAGTTGTTATTCGTATTAAAATGTTTTTCTTTTTCTTTTGCTGCATTTCATTTGTCTGCTCTGGTTTATGCTGCTTATTGTTGCTTTCCTTTTGTTTTTTATTGCACACATAGAAATAACAACTTTCGAACAACATTCATTAAAAAAAACGAATAATGCAAATTTGCATTTCTAACAGATTCGTATCACGTGTGTGTGTGTCAGAGCCGGCCTGTAGTTTATGTAACCTGGTGACGATGATGATGATTCATGTGATTTTTTCTGCCTCACTGCTCCTTTAAACCAGAGACCACCTGGCGTCAGCATCCCCCCCCCCCCCCCCCCCCGGGCTGCACGATGGTGATCAATACAGTCGTGAAATGCTTCGACATGGCATGCACTGGAGGGAGCTGCTGCTGGCTCTGCAGAATATCATTTTAAATTTGGTTCCAGGCATCAGAGTCGAGGTAAGTCTGATATTGCTCTGGCTTTATGTCCTCAGGCAAAGCTCAGATGATGATTATTATTATTATTATTATTTTAGTTTTAAAGCAGCCGATGCGTCACAAAGAGAAAAATCGTGAGCTAACTTGAGAATGTGTTGTACAGCCTGACTGCTGGAGCTGCAGGGAAGGAATTTTCATCTCAGAGAACAAAATGTTCTGGAATATTTTAGTAAAAGGAAGGAAAACTAGAGCTAGGAAGCAACATGTTCTCAATGACATCATCAACCAACTGATTTATCTCTGCATTTAACCCCTGTTGTGTCCTGCACCTGACCACACCTGAAAACTGTGTCCTGAAACGACTCCTCCTGCAGCCACACTCGTCTGCATCTCTTTTTCTCTGAGCTTGTTTCTAAAGATAAACGAATCCTGCACAATAAGAACAATTGATCGTCTGTTTAAAATAAAGACTGTTTTTTTATAACAGTCTGTCGCACAGTAGATGAAAGTGCAGGCTGCTTGTTGCCATGGAACTGCTGACCTTGTTTCCACGGCAACAGCCAGCATCTCTATTCAGTGACTGGAGCTGAGGTTTGTGCTAGAATGTAGCTACAGCCAATAAAAAGATTCATAGTTTGTTTGTTTGTTTGTTTTTTGACAAAAACTGTTGCAATAAAATAATTTTACATGATTGCCTCATGTGTGACGTCACATGTCTTATTTTGCAACATTTTATAATATTGATTTGTATAACATCAGGAAAATGGTTGCTTTTTTTTGGTTTTTCTGAAGTTAATTCTGACATTTTATCATCTTGGTGTCGAGAAGGTGTGTTTCTCCTAAACTGAATGCTGACTAAAGAGCTGCAAATGTGTGAAACTCCACAGCTCGGCTGCTGATCATCCTCTCTGAGCCAAGCTCAGCAACACGATTCTGTCCTGAGTGCCGGTAACTCGCTCACGTGGAGCGTCTGACGGCTTATTCAACTCTTTCAGCATCACGTGGACGTCATCCATCTTCTGGCAGCTTTATATTGTCATTCATCACTGAATAAATTAGAGTCAAAGATGTATTTCTAATTCCAAAGGACACGTTACATGACATAACCGCTTGTCATTCATGCTCCTGGCAGCAGCTGCTGATCACCATGATCTTTAAACTACTTTGTGTAGTTTTGAGGAAGACACTCACGCTGATATTAATCTGGCTGTTCTCCTCTCTTTCTCAGGTGTAGCCATGGAGCTCCATCTGCTGGAAAGCATCTTTAACTGCTCACAACTAAAATAGGTATTTAGAACTTTCTCTGGGCTGCCATTGCCTGATAAAAGCTGCCATGGCTTTTTGTAACGAGAGCCTCCTGGAGGAGTCTGAATTCATGGAGCCAGGTTTGGAGCAAAATATGGAGATTATCCGATTAGAAGATGTGCCTCCTTTCATGTCGGCCTCTCTCCGTGTGACCCTGGCAGCAATAATGATCTTCATGATCACTATTGGTTTCCTTGGCAACGCAATTGTGTGTCTGATTGTTTACCAGAAACCTGCCATGCGCTCTGCCATCAATCTCCTCCTGGCCACGCTGGCCTTCTCGGACATCATGCTCTCGCTGCTCTGCATGCCCTTCACCGCTGTCACCGTGGCAACCGCCGACTGGACCTTTGGGAGCGGGTTCTGCAGAGCCTCCATCATGCTGTACTGGCTGTTTGTCCTGGAGGGAGTGTCCATCCTCCTCATCATCAGTGTGGACCGCTTCCTCATCATCGTGCAGCGGCAGGACAAGCTGACCCCACACCGAGCCAAGGTGCTGATAGCGGGTTCCTGGGTGCTCAGCCTGTGCGTGTCCCTGCCTGTTGTAGTAGGGTGGAGGACAGGTGCAGCACGGATGGGTAGCACCTGGGCCCCGCAGTGTGTGCTGGGATACAGTGAGTCCATGGCGGATCGTGGGTACACGGTGCTTTTAGCCGTAGCAGTCTTCTTTGTTCCGTTTGCCGTCATGTTGTACTCTTACGTGTGCATCCTCAACACCGTGCGCCGCAACACCCTACGCATCCACAACCACACCAGCGAGCACTCCTGCCTCCCAGCTCTGAACCAGGTCAGCAAAATGAGACTCACCGGGCTGCAGCGGCCGCCCCAGATCAAGGTGGACATGAGTTTCAAAACTCGAGCCTTCACCACCATCCTCATCCTCTTTGTGGGCTTCTCCGTGTGCTGGTTGCCTCACACAGTGGTCAGCCTGCTGGCTGTGTTCAGCCATCAGTTCTACTACAGCCATCTGTTCTACCCCATCAGCATCGGAGCGCTGTGGCTCAGCTACCTGAAGACGGTGTTCAACCCTGTCATCTACTGCTGGAGGATCCGGAAGTTCAGGGAGGCCTGCCAGGAGTTCATTCCCAAAAGCTGTAGACTCTGTCCGCGGGTGTCAGGCAGGAGCCACAGGAGAGTGAGACCCAGCAACATTTATGTGTGCAGCGAGAGTCAGTCGTCGGTGTAGAAGGACCAGGTTCTGGCTCCGCTTCCAGCTGCTCTGAAACAATGAGTTCACTTTAAAACTCTTTTAAAAACATTAACTTTCAAATATTCTACTTTTCTATGTTAACATCACACAAATGCTCAGAGCTTGTAGAAGTTAAGAAAGGACATAAAGAGACTGTTTACTCCATCTCATGAGGAGCTGCCACTGGATATATCTAAGTTTTTCTGCTGTTTGGTTTTATAAACCAACATTTTCACTCTGTTTACTCATTTTTGACAAACTGCTGCATCCTTTGTTTGCTTGTGTCTAAGTTGTTGTAAACTATGAGCTCAGTGTCTTACTATCAATAAGGGTGAAGATGGGTGACGAGCTTTCTACAAAAGGTACAATTACCTCCAGTGAGAAACAAAAAGCTGGTAAAAAGGTTATTAAAAATGCAATATTTTATCAGCTCAAACTGTTCTTGTTTACATGGATTCATAAGGATGGTGCCTGTGAAATAAAGATTTAAAATAAATCGACACTTGGGAGTGTGCTTTTTGACTATATAAAAACACTTAAGTCATTTTTATTTAATTTAGATTTACTTTGTAAACTGACATTTGAAATGGTTACGTCAGCTCACGATTTTTCAGAAACCTCACAGGAAGGATGAGGTAGAGGTACTGATGAAGTTATCAGGGTCTGAAAATATTAAAATGCTTCTGAATAAAAACTGTTTTAACTGCATGAATGGATCCTTAGATCAGTTTACAATGAGATGTTTAAATGCCTCAGGACGGTTTCTGGATCTGGAAGTGATCTAAACAAATCAGAAATATGTCAAATTTCTATTTTCCATCATAGCCTTACCATTGGATTGTATTCATTTGTAATGGTTAATAAAATGGTTCTGCTTCTGAATAGAAAATATGTTCAAGATTCTCTGCTTTGAAACTTGTGACTTATTTGTCATAAAGTTGAAGCAACTTTGATCCTAATTTTGAGGTTTAAAGCTGAATAAAAAGTTAATTTAACTGAGTATTTCACTAGTTTTGATGACATTTAAAGTAAATTAAGCCTCTATATCTGTTTAAGTCATGTTTTGTGCATTCAAATAAAATTAATATAAAAAAAGAATGAGTGAACTTTTTTTTTTATTTTGACTCTTTAAATGAATGCAATTTGAACTTTATAATATAGACCCAAGATGTGCTTTATTTAGTTTTCGTTCCAAATTAATCACTGGACATATAGCAGTGATGTGCATAATCACCACCACCAACATACTGTCACGACGCGCAGGTGAGTTGAGCCGGAGGTGAGGATCCACATGCAAGGGAAGAAGCAGGCAGGCAAACTGGAATATCTAAAGAGTCTTTAACACAGAGCCCGCAGGACATAGAAACAATGAACCGACAAGACACACAGAACTGAGAGGGTTTAAATGCATGAGGGCTGGGAGCCTGGGTGATTGGAAAACGAGAGGCAGGTGGGAGTAATCAGGAGACACAGAACTGCACAGAATGGGGAGACAGGTCAGGACATGGTGTGACACATACATTTCTTTATGTTTGAACATTTTACCTTAAGAAGCATTTCTGCAGAAATAAAAATGGATTAAACATTTGTTTTAATATATGTGTAAACATTTGTACAATGTCAGCTATTTAAAATGTATTCACATTAAAATGAACATGTCATGTGTAGAAAGAAAAAGACTGGAATGTCTGAATATAAAATCAGTACAAAAG
This sequence comes from Nothobranchius furzeri, assembly GCF_043380555.1. Classification (NCBI taxonomy): domain Eukaryota; kingdom Metazoa; phylum Chordata; class Actinopteri; order Cyprinodontiformes; family Nothobranchiidae; genus Nothobranchius; species Nothobranchius furzeri. The sequence continues at coordinate 26,172,255 of NC_091754.1, read as the reverse complement.
CAGTTATTTGCTAAAATGTTTAACAAAAATCTAGACTAATATTTAAAATTAATTATACATTATTAACTATTCATTTAATGTATTTTAATAAAAATATTTCGAATGGGTACTTTGTCAAATAAGGTACTCGAGGTAAAGAAATGGAAGTTTAAAAATGAGTCCAGTAGGTGGCGAAAAAGGCCTCTCAGCGTGACGGATTCTGTAAAGAAATAAAAGCATCAAAGAAGAAGAAGAAGAGACAACAATGGCGGCGACCAGACAACAAAATGCAAAGAGTGGGTTTACCCCAGATGTTGATCTGTTATTGCATCCAGAGCTTCTGTCTCATGACTTTTTGATTCAAATTTTAACTGAGGTAAGTCGAGCCTTTGAGGAGAAAGTAAAAATGACACGATAACGTTAAAATACGCGAATAAGACTTAAATGGTCGCATGCCAGCTAACAGATTTAGCTTGTTTTATAGAGCTGAGTTGACTCCTCTTTACTGGGTTTAGAGAAGTGTCAGTACCAGAGGCTGTGGGAGTAGGGACCAGCTGACTGAGCTGTACCTCCGACATGTCATCCCGCTGCCGCAGCGGACTTTACCCAACAACCGCTGGGGTCGGAGGGTGGAGAAGTGCGGAGGGAGGCAGACACCGGCTGGACTCAGGTAGCTAACACCGTTTTCACCAGTAGGTCATCATTTCTTTATGGAAACCAACAACTGAAATATTTTATTATCGACCATCACTCACTTAAATGGATTTGAATGAAACTAAATCCGACTGAATTACTTGTAATGAGAGGCTCTGTCGTTGTTGTTATTATTACTATAAACAAACAAAAAAAGTCTATTTGAGACAGAAATTATCGGTTTTTTTTTGGTCTGAGAAGTAAAGTGACGAAGTTATAATCAAAACTAAACAACATTTTTAGTTAAGCAAAGAAATATAAATAATAATTAAGGAGTGTCATCTGTAGTTATAGAAGCATGTCGAACAGCTATATCCCAGCTCTTATCAAACAACCATTTACTTGCTCATACAAACAATAAAGTCTGTTATGCCAAAGTGAATTACTTTCCATCATCAGTATTATTGTGTGAACATTTCCAGCTCCAGTAATGACCAGCATAGGAAAAGGCCTTTGATTGTGTTTGATGGGAGTTCTTCTCACTCTGGATCACTAAAAGTAAAGAAACCAGATGGAACAACAGCGTCACCTGCCACCGACAGGTTAAAACCTCCTCCAGCTGCAAACCTGTCCAACTCCATCCGTAAGCTCACCTCAACCTCTTCTTCCTCATCTACGCACCGTGGTACGGACACCTCCAACCTCAAGCGGGAAGCAAACACCGTGGTAGGAGTTCTTGTCACGTCTCCAAATGTTTGTGTTTTTGAAAAAGAAATTTCTCAAAAAAAAAAGTGTGCTACATTACAGCAGCAACAGGTTTACCCTCCAAATGTGTAAATCATTTCAGAGAAATAAGAAATGTTTAGTAATCAAGAAAACATTAAGATAAAATGCTAGAAATCCAAACTTTTAGTGATTTATTTATATTTTAGGATAAAAAATTGTGATCAACACACTATTCTGATTATGGATAAATGTGTTGTTTTTTCCTCTTTAGAGTTCACTAAAATCTCCAGAAACGAAGAAAAAGATCCAGCACGTCACGTGGCCCTGACCTCTGAACCAGATAACCGCTCCAGTTCTTGTTCCTGATGTGTCATCACCACTTTACTATTCACCAATCTCAGTTTTTTAACTTATTTTCAGAAACCCTTTCATCTCATTGTTCTTGTTCATTAAAGAGAGCTTGCAGTGGTGCTCAGGAGATCCACCAGCTCGTTTAAGTCAAGAACTCCCTTGTTGCTTCCCTAAACCTCAAGTGCTCTTGTTGTTTATATTGTCAGCACTTCTGAGTGAACTAAATATCGAAGATGACTATGTTTCCAAATTTTACCTCTTGGTTTTATTTATTTGATGAGTCTGTTTTGATCTTAGTTATTTTGAAGGGACCACTGTGGAATGCCCACAAGGCCTCGTGGAGGTGTTATAATACACATTGTTTTGATCATAACTTGGTTAAATTTGTGTAAATGCTTCCACTCTGAAACCAGTGGATATTTGTTGTTGTTGTCCAGTCCACAAATGATCAGGATTTTATTCAGTGTTGTTAATTGAACTTATCAGAGTGCTGAGGCATGTCCATAAGGGCCGTAGCAACTGCACTGCAAACAGATAAAAAATGGCTGCCTAAAGAAGCTGTGCAACAGGCTAAGTTGGCACCCCAGCAGGTTGAGTTTGTCTGTCTTGTCCAATATGGATGAGAATAGCTGATTTGTCTGGACAGACCCTTGTAGATTTAGCAACTCCACCAGAACAATGAAAGCTAGTGGTTAGCAGTCTGGCACCGGGAAGAAGCTGTAAGATGTGCAAAGGGGAAGTCCTCTTTCTGCTGAGGTCAGTGGATGAAATTATAGAAGGAGAAAAAAAGATCATCTGGGAAACAAATGCCAGTAAGGTGAGCTGTTTTTGGGTAGAGGCTACGTTACACGGAGCTTAAAGTGAGGGTCAAGGCCTGGGTGGAGACGTATTTCATCCACACTTCCTGTTAGAAAAACGCTTCTGAAGGAGGCGTCTCCTGGCGGACCGAGAGATCGGCACTGAGGTAGTGATAGACACAAACCCCCCCCCCCCCGTTTGCTGTCGGAGTTTCTCAATCTAAGCAGGGCTGATAGGCACTCACTCACACAAGACTTACCCCTCAGGAGAAAAGCAGACACAGATTCTGCAGCATTCTGGTGGATTTCCTGTTAAACGCGATCATTAGATGAAAAGGGGAGGAGGTCATTATTTTCAAGGAGGTGAGCGGCTCAGAGAGCCAGCGTGTCATATCGGCAGGTGAGTGGCTGAGCCAGGTGGAGGTGCGGCTGCCTCACCTGGAGACCAGTGCGGTGCAGCCACGTAGTTATTTGCTGACAACGTCACGTTTTTCAGCTTGGCCATCAGCCGCAGCTGGTTCTACATAAATGTGGAGCAGAGTTTTTAACCTGAAGATGGAGGTATAATTACGGTTTTGGGCTGAAATATTAAATTTAGGGTAAGTTGCACTTAACTGCCACACTAATGATTACACATGTGTACGGCACCATTAGACACTCATCGATACAGGTTATCAGCAAAAAACAGTTAATTTAGGCGTTACTTGCTCTTTAAGGTGGAGGCAGAACAGCAAGACTAGAAAACAAGTGGATCAGTGGAGCTTGATTGTCATGGTTTTATTGCGTCATCCATCACTGCATCCAAGCCCTCTTATCACAGAGACATAAGGAACTGCAGATTGCTGCAGTCAGTGGATATGGACGAGAGCTGGGCTTCAGGAAGATAGGCCTATTTTGAGCAAAATGCTGACACACTTGGTGATGCTGAAGTACACAACTGATGTGTGTCTGACTTGGGGTAATCCTTAATTGTGTAAAAGGCCCCTAAAAAACTGAATAAATGCCGGCTTCTGTGCTTTAACTTTCACGAAACATTCAAGTTTTTTTCATTCTAACTTTGATGTGATGAACATGTAACAAATAACACGTAGTTCAATATTTACAGACGGATCACAGCCCTCTGTTAAATACGCAGGATGTGGGAAAACTATTTTTAAGTAGTGAATACAGATGAAGACAAAATGGACTAATTCAGTGTAAATTATATTAAAAACAGTCACATGAATGTGTGTTTTGAACCTGTAGTTTGTACCTGCAGTTATTTTTTAAATAAATTCCCAGTGAAGTGAATTTTTTGTGTTGGTTTATTAACCATAAGCAACATTTTTGTGGCTCACATTTAAGACAAGGCTGAAATTTAAATAGAAAATAAAATGGATTTTTTTTAAGAATTTGCAGTTTTGGGGGAATCGTGTCAACACAATTTGTCTCTAGAGGTGTTTTTGTGTACCTGCAGACACTATCTTCTTGTGAATTTAGTATTTTCCTGATTTTTGCTGTGATTCAGTTAGTTTTAAATTGTGAATAGTTTCCTTTAAACTGGCTAAAATCAGCTTTCACATCATATTAAACAGGATAAAACTTCCTGTGATTGATTTATTGTTGTTTCCTTGTACAATAAGTAACTGACCAGATTATTAATACACATCATGATTATTAAAACTAGTAAATCATGGTTCAGATACTTATTGTTTTGTATTGTGTGACTGATTGTCCATTGATGTTGGGCAAAAAGCTGTTCAACACAAATGAATAGTGAAATGAAATTTTTGGGCCGATACCGATATTAAGATCACTGTTATGGCCGATAACCGATATTTGCAGGTACCGATATACTGAAATTAATGCTTCCAAAATCAGCAATTTTGTATAAAAAGAATGATTAAAGCCAAATTTACATTATTATGTACACACAACACACACATTTATGGTTCTCAGATGATTGCATTCACCGTTCACATGACTAAACACACACACATCACCCCCTTCACCCTCTGAAACAGGCAAACAACGGAGACAAGATGGAAAAATTATCGGTTGTTAATATCGGCCCGGTTTTATTTATCGGACCGATACCGATATGTTAAAAATGGCCAACATCAGTCGATACTGATGTTGATGCTGATATATTGTCCATCCCTACAAAAGAAGGAGAGCAAAGATTGATTCTTCTAGGTCTTGGATGTGAATTATAAAACAATACTTTTAAATTTTACAGCAGTATCACTGATTTATTTCACAGTGCAACAAACACCTGCAGCTATTACTGTTTCATAGGCAAAGCTGTTTATTCATGCATAAAGACAATTCATTAGTAATTTTCTTCCTCCGGGATTGTGCAAGTAACTTGAATAAACGTAAGTTCTGTTAACACCATTAGTAGCTTAAAACAATGTACATTCACGGTCACACTAAAGATTTCTTGATGACGTGATCAGGCGTAGCTGTCAGATGGACGTTAGATGTCCTTGCCACACTCGGGGCACAGGATGTCATCACGCTCGGTGAGGAATCCACGGCCAACCAGGGACACGGAGCACTTCTTGCAGTTGAAGCAGTCGTTGTGCCATTGGCGCTCCTCGAAGGAAATGTATTTGCTGCCCCCCAGACCTGGGAAGGAAAATCCAGTCAATGTCGATACATCCAATTCATATTTTAGATGGAGGTAGACCAATGATTTCAGTTACCACTGATCGGGGTGGTGCAGGAGGCGCACTTCTTGGCATAAAGGTTGCAGAAGCAGTTTAGACAATAGGCAAAGTCGTCTCTGGAGGTGAACCTCTGGCCAGACAGCTGCTGCTTGCAGCTGGTGCACAGAAAGCAGTCCTTGTGCCAGGGCTGGTCACGGTAGGTCACCCCACCAGTGGTGATGGGCTAGTGAAAGCAAAAAGTCGCTTTTTACCAGTTGAAGAAGTTGGACTACTCATGGAAGATCGTGCCAGCAACATTTCTGTGTTGCTGGGTGTCCTACCTTTTTGCAGTGCACACACTGCATGGCAAACTGCTTCTCGTAGCAGGGCACACAAAAGTTTTGGTTGTCCTTAGGGATGAAGCTCTTGGTACCAATTGGCTGCTGGCATCTCTTGCAGGTGAAACAGGTCTCATGCCAGCTGTTGCCCTTGTGCTCCATCTTCCTGGAACCTATGAAAACATAGAAGACGCTTGGTTAGAGAAACAGAAAAGTGCTGCTCTGAGTCCAGATGCAGAACAGACAGCTTCTAGAAGACTGGTTGGCATTGATTGGTCCATCTGAACTTACCCAGTTAATTTTTAATTATTCATCTAAGTGGTTAAAAATGGAGTAAATCAAGGCAGTACTATTAAACTGATGCCGGTTATGTTTTACGATGTGCCATGGTCTGGGTGTACCCTTGGCTTGAAACGAAGTTGGATTAAATCTTGACAAGGATTTCAGTTAATCCTCAAAGGTGCTATAATGTTTCTCCACCTGATATGTTGTCAACTTGCAGCTGTATTGTTTTCTCTGACATTTACTAGAACACACATATCTCGTGTTTTTCCAACCAGAGTTGAAATGAGATCATCTTCACCTGGCATGATGGTTTTCTTGCACTCATGGCACTTGGAGGAATACTCATTGGAGTAGCACTCGGTGCAGAGGAGCTGCTCGTCCTTGGTGGAGAAGGGCTTGTCCACCAGGGAGCGCTTGCACTGGAAGCACATGAAGCAGTCCTCATGCCAGTGACGGTCCTTGTAGGACAGGTCCTGCAGGAACATCAGCTGAACGGTTAAAATCAGGTACTATACAGAGAGTCTCTAGTGGTCACTGGCATCCCTTCTTACCCTGGTGTTGCAGCCAATGGGCTTCTTGCACTCCTCACAGGTGTTGGAGTACAGGCTCTCATAACATTTCACACAGTAGGGATTCTCCTCTCGGAGAACGTACTTCTTCCCAAACAGGGACTCCTTGCAGTAGTGGCAGTCGTAGCGCTCGGTCATTTTGACCCAGGGTCGCTAGCTTGGAGAACAAGAGTTGGGAAGAATTATTCTTTCGTTGTTTGATTGACAATTTCCAATGAAAATGCCCCTTCCTGTTCCGTCTCCTTGCCGTCTTTCATGTTGTTCCACACGTCAGGAATGAAGGGTGGCTGATGAAGAGGATATAAATAACTCCTATCAGCCCTGCTTGGACAACATTTGCCCTTTCTGCATACCGACGATCCCACTGTACCAGTGTTCGTTGACCCGTCTAGGGCTTCACCTAACTGTCACCACCAGATCCCTGAACCCCTTGTCCCTGTACAGACATAAAACGGTTGAACGGCTCAAAACCAGCAGCTGCTTGGTCAGCTTCTGTAATCCTGCAGGAGCTTTTCTGTTCCGATGACCAGTGTTTCAGTTTTTCTTCCAACTCAACTATCCTGTTGTCAACTTTGACTCATCACATATAAGTGCCTCAAAATGAGCCCTGGGGGATCTCCGGAGGGGGCATCTTCTATCTGACTTTTAATCCTCCCGTCCTCCCCTCTAAGAATTCTCACCCCCTCACATTCTCTCATTGTATTTGCTCCCACCGTGACTCACCTAGCTTAAATACGGATTTATCGGACTCCTAAAAATACAGAAGGATAATCTGAACTGCCACAAATAAAACCTGCAGCTATTTCCATGTGCCATGCAGCTGTTTCTGGGATCCCGGGGTCTCTTTGATGCCACCCATCTGGGAGACACTCAGGTCTAAAGCCAGGTTGAATGGAAAACTGAGTCCTTTGGCAAGTGTGCCTTCCAAACGTGAGGAGTTGCTCCCATTTCTGTGCTTGCATCATATTCAATGAAAATGTGCAGCTTTGTTTTCATTGAAGCTGAGTAAAAACAACAATTTTCAGGTAACTGGTGGTTTTTACCAACATTCATGAGCAGAATTTTAAATATTTTGCCGTGGAAGCAACAGTTAATGAGGACATTCCCATCCGTGCACTAATTAAAATCTAGAACGTAGATAACAGCGTTAAAGGGAAAAACGAATTAAGAATAAATTGATGTTTTAATTTAAATTGAGAATTACAGTTCACACATTAAATGCAATAAATAAAAAACACTGATCTACCTGCTTTGCAAGGCCTAATGCAGTATTCTTTAGAATTTTATTTTATGTCATTACGTTGCAAGACTTGGCAAGCTTGCACTATAAAGCTGCATAAATGAACCCAACAGACAGGGGTCAACAGGTCGTTTTGTCTCTGAGGTAAATGGTGATGAAAGTGGGGTGAGGGATGAGGTGGAAACTGGTGAACAGGAAGATGGGAAGATGCTAGAACATTAAGGAGTGTCTCAGAGGGTGGAGGACATGGTGAAGGAGAAATGAAGGAGGAGGATGAGGTGAAAGGGATGGAGAGTGGAGCAGCTGGACAGAGTTTGCTCTTACCTTCCTGTCTGAGGAGAGTGCGCCTGAGCGGAGTCTGGGGCAGACTGAGAGCGGAGGCTCCGGGCGAGCTGTACTTACCCCAGATTGTATTAGTCCTCCCATCATGGGCTAATTGAAAAGAGGGGCGGGCGGATGGGAGGAGGATGGGGTGGGGTGGGGATTCTTTTTTTGAGCCGATCTATAAATACAGCAGCACCTCAGAGAGATAACCCCGAGGTCACCCTTCATGTGCTCACCCAGTCACCGACACGACCACATCGCCTTTTAAGGTCACTCAGTTGTTGTTCACGCTCTCACAGACTCACTCACTGACTTCACTCACAAAAATGTGTCTTTATTATTGTCTCAAAACATTTTTCTTTCCTCCCAGAGCAGCTTTGTCATATCAACCCTCCCAATCTCACTTCCTGGAGACTACTCTCCGGTCTTCTCTGCAACAGTGTTTTCTTTGCATCAGAAATATCCGTCATTATCGTTACCATAACAACCGTTCCTCAGAACCTTTGTGAAATGATGTTCACAAAACAGGGGGTCAAATATAAAAGACGTGTGTCCTGTGAGGATCGTTTTTACTCAAATGTCTCACCGAGCCTCCAACTTAATGGCTTGTTAATGACAGACATGGTTTCTTAGAAAATTCTAGCGCTGCTGTCCGCACCCCCAGGGTCTCTTGTTCACACGGGGACCCCTTTGCACTCTTCTGTCTCAGGCAGGTTTTCCAGAGGATGTACGTCAGAGTGGATCCACTATGATCCAAGTGCTCTATTTGTGGCACCGCACAGAGCCCGCTGCTTTAGCAACCTGTGGAAACAGTTTGTGCGATTCTAATATCCTGACAGAGCCTCGCCTCTGTCAGCGCGCACCCGGGCAGCTGTGGCTGCATCGTAGCTCATCACCATCAGTGTGTGAATGTGTGTGTGAATGGATGAATGATGCACTGTAGTGTAAAGCGTTTTGGAGTCCTTACTCTGAGAGTACTATACAAGTGCGGGTCATTTATCATTTTAAAATGTCTGGCTGTAAAATGCATCCTTATATATTATATGAGTTCAATATTGTGGCTGTTAGATGGCAGTCTCCATCAGCTGTCGACCTGAGCAGGCACTTTGTTTACGTTTAAATATCCCAGAAACTGTGATACGTAAATTGCTGGGAAACTTATTTATGTCTTTTCGTCACTGACGAGCGTCTCTCTCTCTCTCTCTCTCTCTCTCTCTCTCTCTCTCTCTCTCTCTCTCTCTCTCTCTCTCTCTCTCTCTCTCTCTCTCTCTCTCTCTCTCTCTCTCTCTCTCTCTCTCTCTCTCTCTCTCTCTCTCTCTCTCTCTCTCTCTCTCTCTCTCTCTCTCTCTCTCTCTCTCTCTCTCTCTCTCTGTGTGTGAGTGTGTGTTTCACAACACACCAGGCTCGCATGGCAACCAAGATGGTGTTGCTTTGTCGTTTTTATACCCCCCTAAAAATTGAGTTAAATAAAAACAAACTCTTTTATTGTGTTTATGCACCACTCAGAAAGTCTCACTCAGATATTAAGACACCCAATTTACTCATTTACATGATTTATTGACCAGCTAGTGTGTTGTTGGTACCCATACCTTTGTGTTGTTCATGTCTCAGAGTGGTGCTGGCCTTCAGAAAAAAGTTTTAGTTCATGTTTAGATACTTTCTGCATTTTTTTTAAAGTTTTATGATGCAGATGTTCTGAAAAGGAACAAAAAATCTAAAAACACTGAGTACGTGTGCATCAGTGGCGTGTCCAGATCTTTTAAAATGGGGTGGCCCAGGTGAGGCACCACTTTGTGCATGGGTGGCACCAATGGTTATGCTTCTTTTTTTTTTTTACCCCAAGCCTTTTGTGGACAATGAAAAGCCTATCTAAAGGGAATTCTGTGTGGTGGCACCTGGGGTGGCCAATCAGATTCCAAGGGTGGCATTTGCTACCCCAGGCCACTCCCTGGACACGCCCCTGGTGTGCATCTTTTCTGATAAACGTTTAACCTGTAATTCTAGAGTGGATTTTATTTCCTACCTGTGATCCTGTTTTTTTCTCTTGCAATTTTAATTTTTACTGTTATTTTATTCTGACATTTAACCTCTTGTACCTGTATTGTCTTTTTTCTTTTCTGTAAACCCTTCCAGGGTTGTGGGAAATGCTCTAGAAAGTTTATTTATTTATTTATTTATCTTTAATGAATTATTCCAAATGTCTGACTGAAGTAAACATATTTGTTTGTAGTTTAAAACCAGCTTTTGTAGAAGTTTTTGCTTGTTTAAAGAAGCTCAGCTCAGCGGTGTGGCTGCATTCCAAACAAGTTATGTACAAGCTGTTGGACAAACAGGAAGTCGTGCCTGTTTGAACAGCACTGTGGGTAAAATTGAAGTCAGATGACAGTTTTTGTGACAGAAAGGAGATGTTGTGCTGGCTCGGATGACAGGGGTGGAAGAAGATTGTATCTGATTATTCTCTCTCTAATAGACACGTGGGAATTAGTCCTTAACCCAGGCTGAAGACACAATCACTTTAGTTCAGTTCACTTAATTTCTCACATGTGGTCTAATTAATACCTCAAGGGACGAATGTGTTCTGTGCCAGCTGAAATGATGCCCCGGACTGCCCTCGCCCTCTTCTTCCTTTCCTATGATATCAAGGGACCCCTCCTCCACCCTGCACACCCTGGACCAGGGCCTCCACTTCAGCTGCTAAGACCAGAGGATAAAAGTGCAGCTGTCTAGTCACAGTTTGGCTATCATGATGCTAAAGCTTCAAACTCACACTGGGTTGTATTTGCAGCCTCGTGGAAAGGTCAGGCCAGGCAGACCCCATCATCACTGCCGGATAGTTAATCATTAATGCCACAGCAGCCAATTGGACTTGGTCATCCAAGATCCAGTATCGTCTTCTGGAAGAACATTGTTGCACTTCATGTCAAGCTGGAAGGAACACTTCCCCATTTTCTTTTCTTCCATTGAACGATCCATGTTAATGTTATTTGGGTTATTTCAAAAATCCAGCTGGCTTTGACATTTGTTGTCCTTTTGCCCTTCCACTTTGGCCTCTCTGGCTACCTGTAAGACGAGTTGAAATCCTTGCCAAGGCCCTAAAGGCCTAGCTGTGTCTCATTGCTTCCTGTAACTCCACCAGAACCCGACGCCGACTTCCACAGGGCCCAGATCTAAAATAGGAAGTGGGGCTTTTAGTTTTCTGCTCCGCTTCTGTGGAACCAGCTGCCAGTCTGCCCCTGGAATGCAGCCTGGCTGAGCATTTAAGGATAGTTCCTGCCTCTTGTGTTTAAAATGTCTGATCTGTTTTTCACAACTTAATTTAATCTGCTCCAGATTATCTTCAGTACCTTTATTTAATCAATGTATTATTCCTCTGAGTTTCCAGAGAAAAGGGGTAAATGACCTTTGTGTTCATGCTGTGAGGTGTGGTTGCTCTTATTTGTAGAATGCACCTATGGGTGTCCTATGGGATATGAACATCCTATTATGCTGTGTGGTTGTGAAGGACTTACCTTTTAAACTTGTAAACACAAATCATCGCTTTCTGAGCCGCTCTGTAATTTTATTCCTAGTTTTCTGTGATTTGACGTTCTTGATAAAACAAAATGAATCTCAAATGACAACATGTGACTTCAGCAAGTCAATAAAAAACTGAGGGGAAACTTATGATTTGGTTTAAGTCAATCAAAGATGAGAACTCATGAGATCTATAAAAATCTATCTTTCTTATCGTCACATCCTAACTCACTTATCTCTTCTGCTCAACTATTCAGAACTCTTGTTTTGTTTAACTTTGCCTCTTTATTAGCAAATATGTGTACACATGTGAATATATGTAAATATGGACTTTTTTGCACGTGACCATCCATCCATCAATCATTTAGAGTCTCCAACAACCTGAAATGCATGTTTTTGGTCTGTGGGAGAAAAAGTACAGAGAAAACTCATACATGCAGGCAGGAATTGAACCGACAACTTTAATGCTGCAAGGCAACAATACTCCTAACTGCGCCACCATGCAGCTCCATCTTTGATCAGTTCTGGAGTATGTTCTTTGAAATTCCCTCTTTAATGGATTTGTTTATTTGTAACTTCTTGATCTTCACATAAAGTTTACTTGATTACTGTGATTACAAAAGCAGACCTATAAAAGAGCATAAATTAGAGAGCTGCACACTTGTAAAAGCGTGCAGCTCCAGTATAATGATAAATATTGTGAAGATATTATCAGTTGTGATTAATCGTACTTTTCCTCTCTTGTCCTTTTCTGCTCTCCATAATTTCACTGGTGATTGGTAAACGTGTGTAATTGACATGCAGAGGCTAAAATCTGGGAAATTACAGCCCAGGCAGCCCGCTGCAAAACGTTATCGCATGCATCAACGATGCATTTTTAACGATGGATCAATAAATTGAGAGACGGAGGGACACCTGTCTACTCTGCACCTGTCTATGGTCTTGTGGTTGCTTTTTCACCTGAGAATGAATTTATGACTATCATTAAAAGGCTCCTTTGCTCATTGTCACTCTTTCTGCACTCGGGGCCACCACAGAGATGTGGTCTAAATCTGACACAGCAAATCCCCAGTCATTTAGCCTGGTGTTGTGTTCCCTGACGGCTAAATCCCTGCAGAGATTGGTGGCGTGTTTCAACCCCAGCAGTGACCTGGACCTTTATATAGATGCTGAAATTTGTCTTTCCTCTTCAGTTCTTTTTATTTTACTAAACAACAAACCGACCAAATAATCAGCTGTTTGTTTCTGCAACAACATAAATGATAGCGGTGAATGTCTTCCAATCCATTTTTGATGTGATTCATAAAGTTTCTAAAACACCACCCATGTCTTCCCACATGTTCTTTTAAAAGCACTTTGTGTTTGGAGACTAAAGGCCTCTGTCTGTGGCTGCATTTGTCTCACTAAATTTGTCTGCAGCAAAGTAAAAACAAAAGAGACAGCTGATGTGGTGACTGCTCTGGCAGCTAGAAGCAGGCCCATTGCTCTCTCTGAAGGATCTGGCAAACAAAAGGCGGTGTGGTGGCAGCTGAGGACTAACTGTGCCAGGCTGTCTCACTTTGTAAAGCTGATAAAACTCCACTATTTTGTAAGTAAAGACCGGAGCTCTTTGATTTTTATTTGGAGTCGATTATGTCATCACGTGCTGTTTATTAAATACCCAGAATATATTTTAACATGGTTTTATTGAACTGTAGCAACTCTATCAATGTCCTTTTCTGCAGAAAACAACAAAGGCAGTAAGATAGGAAACTATCCTGACGTCTTTAAGCATCAAATCCAGTGCTTTAATTTTTACCTTAGCGTACTGGGACTTTTTTCCGGGGTACGATGTGTACTGGTAGTTTTTCCAGTCATTTATTAACTGAAATCTACCAGATTTCTGAAAATAATTCTGTCCGTCTCCAAGTAAACACCAGCCACCAAAATACCCCCTTGATATTTTTCTATAGTGAGCACCAGCTTTTATTTTTTTCCACTTCAAGCACTGATCAAAATAACATATTTCAGGGAATTTTAATGTTCGAACCTGCAGCAGCAAGCAAGCAATTCTAAATGAAGCCTCAGAAGTCAAAGCACGCCACTAGAGAGCAAAATGTTTTATTCGGGTTTTTATTTCTGGTAACGCATCAGGTGTCTTTAGACATATGTCAAACAACTTTATCATTGCACCAGTTCTGTCAGGGGTTCTGGAGAGGAGGGTTTGTCAGATTCTCGAACCTCGGAATTGTGAAAGGCAATGTGGTTTCGTCCTTGCTGTGGAACACTAGACCAGCTCTATACCCTTAGGGGGGTCCTGGGGGTGCGTGGAAGTTCGCCCAACCAATCAAGTTTAGTGGATTTGGAGAAGGCATTTGACCGCATCCTTTGGGAGGCCCTGTGGGTGGTCCTCCAGGAGTATGGGGTACCAGGCCCTCTGATGGGGGCTGTTGGTTCCTGCATGACCGGCGTCAGAGCTTGGTCCGCATTTCCAGCAGTAAGTCGTGCTCTTTTCTGGTGAGGGTTGGACTCCGCCAAGGCTGCCCTTTGTCGCCGATGCTCTTCCTTAAAAATAGGGTGAGAAGCTCGGTCATCCGGGAGGAGCTTGGAGTAGATCCGCTGCTCCTCCACATCAAGAGGGGCCAGTTGAGGTGGCTCTGGTATCTGGTAAGGATGCCTCTCTGGTGGGGTTTTCTGGGCACATCTAACTGGGAGGAGACCCAAAGGAAGGCCCAGGACATGCTGGAGGGATTATCTCTCTACTGGCCAGGGAACGCCTTGGATCCCCCTGGAGGAGCTGGTCCATAGCTGGGGAGAGGGAAGTTTGGGCTGCTCTTCTTAGGCTGCTGCCCCCATGACCCAACCCCAAATAAAAGAACAAAAATGGATGGATGGATGTTCCGTCTTATCAGCTGCATGTCTGCAAAGGAAATATTTATTTGTATTTACATAATGAAAAATAAATGTTTTAAATATAATATAAATGAAAAGTCTTTCCACGATTTAGATGAGCTCAGCTTGAAATGTTTTTATTTATACACGCGAAAATATTTTTTTCTTCATAAAGTGAAGAAGCTAGAATAATTCCTTCTTGCTGTTGCGTAACACTGCATTTCTAAAGTAAAATCATATGATGGCCCTCAAGTGAAAGGCTCTCATTCACGAGCTGACTACAGGCCCCTCACAGTTACGCCGGTTTAGGGATGCTCATTTCTCTGATTTTGTTAAGCTCACTTTGATGCACAACAGCTTCCTAAAAAAGGATGAAGTGGGAAATAGAACACATAAAGTCTGAGTCAAAAGTGTAAAATTACCAATTTTACTGCTTGTGTGGCATATTTAAAATATATCCTTATTGCTGAGATTGAAGTAATTCCCTTACATGCTCTGCGTTTTTGCTTCTTGCACCTTTATTTAAATCAGGTGTTGTCTTCAATCTCAGGCTGCGACCAAACTTTTTTCATAGGTTTCTAATTAGAGTCAAATTTCTTTAAAGTCTTTCAAAGAAAATCACATGACTGTTTTTCCATGAGGGTGTCTTGCGCTGGCGATATAACACATTCTACTTTGTAGAAGAGCTTTGTTTGTGTGGAGTAAAATCCTTCCACTGGATTATGAGGTGTGAGAGGTTTTCTGGAGCATTTGTGACATGTTGCTTAAAATGCTCTTCATGGTAGCAACTAGGGATGTCCCGATCCGATCACATGATCGGAAATCGGCCCCGATCACGTGGTTTCAGACCGGGACTCGGACTTTACTTCCCGATCCGGACTCGGATACTGGGGTCAAATTACAGGAGAGCAACTTGGTTCTCCTTAATGGTTGTCAGGCTGCCCTGATGCCCTTAACTTACACACCCAGAAGGAGCACAAAAGAGATCCAGTTTCTACCTATATTATATTATTTACACGGACTCAGAGTAGCGGGGATTCTTTTGAGCAGAGATGCAGAGAGTGGCAGGCAGACCGCTGATCACTCATGAACTCCAGCTGCGTTCTGCACACGGCTACAGTAACATTTTCTATGTCTCTAAGTGGCGTCACCAAAAAATATATAATTAACACA
This sequence comes from Nothobranchius furzeri, assembly GCF_043380555.1. Lineage (NCBI taxonomy): Eukaryota > Metazoa > Chordata > Actinopteri > Cyprinodontiformes > Nothobranchiidae > Nothobranchius > Nothobranchius furzeri. Next base: position 26,156,826 of record NC_091754.1, on the reverse strand, counting down.
CAGTCATTCGTGTCCATTCATTTACTCTCTGGTAAGTTCTGTCTGTATTTTTGCATGACCTGTGGACGCGCTTGCGCTGCCCCAGTTGCAGCGCAAGCGCACACTTCGCTTTTTTTGCGGTCATTAGATCAATTTGATCTGCTAGTTAAAAAGTTACTTGTGAGGTGAAAAAGAAGGAAGCAGGCAGGAGTTTTTCTGGAGGACTGGGAGATGCAGGAAGATCAGAGACAGACAGGACAGGAAGATGGGAAAATAAAAACCAAGAAAACAAAACAAAGTTCTTAAAAAAATAAAATGTAAGTAGATTTATCCCATTACATGTTTGTACCTGTATAAAGCAATAACTTATCAGCATGTAGTATTTATGTAGTTGATACAATTCAGATCATCTTCAAAACTCCGTCCCATGCCCAGGGACGTATCTAAGCATTTTGGGGGCCGAGGCAAAATAGACCCCTGCCAGGTATTTTAAGTTGAAGTGCTATCTGTTTTTATATTAGACTTTTTATATTTGCAATAAAGTCCAAAAGTGAAGAATTTATGTTATTTATTACTTGATGGTTCAAGCTGCCTCACAGAAGTGACCTGTTGTTAAAAATTTAAATAAAGCTAAAAAAATAACCCACCAGGATTTTGGGTTTACAGGTAAAGTCGCATAGTTGTCACACACACCGGCATGGATGTAAATTTCATTTTAGAAGTGTGTGTGTGTGTGTGTGTGTGTGTGGGGGGGGGGGTGTCTTTACAGTATGTTCTAATGGGAAACAGGCTTCAACACAAACAGTTGTTTTCTGCTTGGTCCCAGAGCTCAACCAGTGTCAATTTAATACAGCGTAATATTGTTTTTGGATGGTAAAAATGCAGGGGTCATAACTTGACTTTGGAAAAAGTGTGTGTGTGTGTGTGTGTGTGTGTGTGTGTGTGTGTGTATGTGTGTGTGTGGGGGGGGGGGGGGGGGGACGGATGTTAATCGTACTCGGTAAAAACATGTTTGCCAGAGGGCTGCTAGTCCGTTTGATTGATCACAGCAGTTCATCTCCGTCCTCAGTCTCCATCAGAGTTATTAGAAAAAAAATGAGTTAACTTTACATCCCTGTCTGTTAGTGCAGCCAACCGTGCAGCAAGCTATTACCATTTTACTGTGAAATCAACTAAATAACAGCGATAAAATGCTACAAACTAGCTTATTTTGGCTAGCTTCACTGGAGTTTCAACTGTCTTTTTGCCTACCATCATGGCAAAGGGGGGTGGTGCCATGAGTGGCATGACATCACGTGCAAAGGATCAATACTGATTGGACTTGATTAGAAAAGCCACAAACCTGTCTATATAAGACCTTACAGCTCACAAAGAGCTCAAAGACAGAATTGCGGCAAGGCACAAATCTGGCCAAGGTTACAAAAACATCTCTGCTGCACTTAAGGTTCCCAAGAGCACAGTGGCCTTCATTATCCATAAATGGAAGATGTTTGGGACAACAGAACCCTTCCTAGAGCAGGCCATCTGGCCAAACTGAGCTAACAGACATCTGGGGCAAGAACCTTCTCCAAAGTGCTCAGGACCTCAGACTGGGCCAAAGGTTTACCTTCCAACATGACAATGACCCTAAACACACAGCTAAAATAACCAAGGAGTGGCTTCACGGCAACTCTGTGACTGTTCTTGAATGGCCCATTCTGAGCCCTGACTTAAACCCAGTTGAGCATCGCTGGTGTTCTAAGTACAACCAATGTAATAAATGATTCAACGTCCTTCAGCTCAAGAGGTGTCGTGTTTATTTCTCAGCCCACCGAACTCCCTCTAAAACTCCTCCTACTTCAGGCAACTCTTAACGACATACACACTGTATCTATTCACATGACAGCTGGAGAGACCTAAAATAGGCTGTAAAACATCTGTCTCCAAGGAGGACCAGGTGATCTCACTAGGCTTTGAGAATTAAGTTATAAATGGTTTAGGATGTGCTGGAGATACAATTCAGGTTATGAGACACAAAACATGTTAAAAAAAATCCCAGTTACCATCATTTTAACTCAGGGGCACCAATGAGCTTTCGCCAGATGTCAGGGTGTTTGAATTTAAAAAGGAGGTCATTAAAAGATTCTTCAAGGTAAAATTTCAGATTAACAAACAAACGGTTGTGGTCTGCCAGCTTGAGTCGTAAATATCAGGCCAAACAGTTCTAGTTACTGAATCACCCTTCACCCTTGTGTTTGATTACAGGTTTAAAAATACAATAACCAAACCCAAGTGCATGCTATTGCATAAAATATATGTACCAAATCACTTAAACAAAGTTTGTCTTTGAGGATTCATCACACACATAATCCACATTTCATGAGATTCACGTTTCAGTTTGTCTGGCAGCCAGAGAATAGCAAACATAACCCAGGAGCCGCTGGTTCATCACATACATCATCACGTCCCGTCAGGTGGACTTAAGGACAGGCGCCTTTCAGCCAACATCAACATCCAGTTTCACCGGGGTTGTAACTGAAACTGTGCTCAGCTGCAGGGCTCTCTGTGTGGGGGTGGGAAGATGAGGGCCGTGGGTCTAAAATGGAAGACATCCTAGTTATAGCATCACAGGCGGCATGTTGACAACCGTTCTTCTGGCGTGATGAATTAGTCAAGCCTACCTCCAGGCTTTAGAGTGGATTGGTACCAAAGCCGAGCCATTCCAAAAACTGTTCACTTTCACTGGAGATAATGCTCTTATGTAATGTTACATAATGAGTCTTGTGTTGAAATAAAATCAACCAATAAAATAAATCAAGGCCACCAGTTTGTTTTGCACATACCTCAGCTTTCTCCAATTAAGAGTCAGCTGTTTTAAAACGTGACACCGCAGCGAACAAGCACACCCTTCTTAATCATTCAAATTAAAACACTGTGCGTGTGTGCGTGCGTGTGTGTGTGTGCGCGCGCGTGTGTGCGTGCGTGTGTGTGTGTGCGCGCGCGTGTGTGTGTGTGTGTGTGTGTGTGTGTGTGTGTGTGTGTGTGTGCTGAATGAGGGTAGCTGGTGATTTTAATATCCTGACAATAACGACCTGGAGAGGGCTGCTATGTGTAACGCGTATGACTGTGAGCACCTGTGGAGCTTTTTTGAGATGTTGACATGCTCTGCCCCCTTGTGATGAGAAGATGTCCAAAGCGTCAAGAAGCATGAATCAAAGGGAATTTTCTTTTCTCCTGTTACACTTTTAAGATTCATTCACTGGATGGTGGAATTAAATAAATAAAAAGTAGAGGTGTTTCCATGAATGCTATAAACTTACATTATTATTAAATTACTATTATTATTTCTAAATTAATATTTGCTTACAGTGCCCTCATTTCATCAAAATTATAGAAAAAATAACAAAAAATGTTGATAATTACATTTATTTCCTTTATCTCTTGGTGTAGACGTTAGAGCGCAAAACAAATGTAAGTACATTTAATTAATTTGAGAATTGTTTATTTAATATTCAACAGCTTATTAAAACAACTTTCAAAACCTTTAAATGACATTGAGAACAAGAATTGTTTAACATTTTTAAAATATTTTCCTTTTTAAATTAATTCACAAATATATAGTCACAAAATATGAAATACAAGATGATTTCTGCTCAAAATAACAGGATCTTTTTTCTGTAGATCTGATTTGATTAAAGGGAATGCAGCACAATGCCCTAGTTATTTCGTGTGAATAGCAGAGGTGTGACCAAGTCACTGCTTTGCAAGTCACAAGCACGTCACAAGTCTTTTCAGTCAAGCCTCGAGTCAAGTCCAAGTCAAAGACAACCAAGTCCAAGTCGAGTCTAAAGACAATGATCTGGAAGTCCAAGTCAAGTCTAAGTCCTTACCTTTGACTATTGAAGTCATATTCAAGTCATCTGTCCAACTTCAATTTAATGACAATGATAATAAATAAATCCCAGAAATAAAGCTTCTTAAAGCTTCATTTATTTGCTCCAACAAGCAGGAAGTGCAACTGAAACTGATTCTAAACAAAGTGCTGCTGCATTTAGCAGTACAAGATCAAACCCAGAACCAAGAATGATTTATGATTTTTGTCCATGTCGGGCCACTTTTGTGCTAAAATATCAATGATGCTCAAGTCATCATCAAGTCACCAGATGCAAGTCGATTCAAGTCGCAAGTCATTGGCGTTCAAGTCCGAGTCAAGTCGTAAGTCGAGTCCAAGTCTTGTGACTTGAGTCCACACCTCTGGTGAATAGCCTCAGAATTCTTACATTTCCAAAGTGCTCTATACTTACATTTTGTGTAAAAATCGTTTAACTCTGTGTTTCAAACAAATGAAAACTCTACTTTGATCTTGCATTTTTAAAGAAAATATATTTCTCATTCTTATCGCCAAGGGGCGACACACACACCCAATCTGTCCCCTTTTCCTCCAGCGTTGTCCTGTACTAGTCCCGGCGTCAGTGACGTCACCAACGGGAGCAGCAGCCAAGCGTCAGCAACCACGGTATGAAACCGGAAATACTATTATTTTCCTTCAAAGTGAAAGCTTTGTGTCCTTTTCAGAGTTTGGTGGAAGAAAAATGGGGAAATATACGCAAACAGAGGAATAACACATATGGAAATGAAACATTGATAAAATGAGTATTTAGCCAACACACGCACACACACACACACACACACACACACACACACACACACACACACACACACACACACACACACACACACACAGACAATTTTGTGTAAAATTGCAACGGTTTGGACTTACTAATTGAAGATGTGTGAAGTAGTAATCAGCTGCATTAGTGGACAGCAGCAGTCAGGATAAACACAGTCAAATCCAGCAAGCCTCTTAAATCTCAGATAGTTCATAGAAGTTCAGGCAAACAGTATATTATAGATTTTTCTTTTATAAATGTTGCATTATTTTGCATCAGTCACCTTGACTGGGTAACTAAACACTTGTTTCACACACACACACACACACACACACACACACACACACACACACACACACACACACACACACACACACACACACACACACACACACACACACACACACACACACATTGCCAAGTCTTAGGTGTCTATGTAAAGTATGATATAACAGAAACGTTTATTAAATAGTTTTTGCAAATTCAAAATGTTAGAAAATCATCACTGAATAATCTTCATCTATTCAGCAGCTAATGATGTAAGCTATACTTAAAAACTACAGTCAGTTATTTTTGTTTTGACATTCACAGATCAACAATGACACTAAATATGTGGAACAACCTTCCTTTGAAACACAAAACTGTTCAAAGGTTTGACCATTTTCAATTATTAATCAAGACTCTATGGTATTCACTGGCTCTAAAGTTTGTTTAAGAAGGAATTCCTGCACATGCACGGATAAAAGTTCCAGTTTCAAGGATCCTAGTTTCGTTGCGCAATTATAATTTTTTTATGATCTACTGTTTTTTGTCTTTTTATTAGTATTTCATTCATTCTAAATAATTTCTATTCCTTTAAAATGTATAGTTGATCTTATTTTTGGTCACTGAATGTTGATTTAAATGTGTTTTATACATAAGCCTAAATTTTGTCTTAATCTTGCAGATTTACTTTTAAAATCTGTGATTATGTATTGTATATCCTGTATTAGCAGTTACTAATTAAAACTAATTAATTGAATTATATGTGTTATTTTGAAAGCATTTAGAACATGTTCAACATCAAGAATGAAACTGCGTAAATTTATTTTGAAAGGAAAAGCGGAAGTGAGATGTCAAATCCGGTTAGCTTGAAAAAAGAGATTGTGAGGTGGAGGCAGTCACCCCGCGACGGAAAAACAAGCGAGGACAGGTCGAGACGTACATGCTCAGTCCATGTTTTAAATTAAAGGAAATATTTGTAAGCTGAGGGATTCTTGAATGTGAACCTTATTTCCGTCACTTTCACGCGAGATTAGTTACTTCTCACGCGCGGGTTTGTGGTTTTGTTGAGCGTGTCGCTGTTTGCCCATTGTCACTGGAGTCAACACTAAGGTAAGCCTACAAACCGCATATGAACTGTGTAAGTTGGGTCACCTAAACAGGAAACTTTACACACTCCAGCTGTGTGAGCTTTTATGTTGTTTGTGTTACTTTCTTTCGAAAAGAAAATTTACAAACAGTCGTAAAAGTTTAAACAAAAATGGTAGCTTGTGGTGTCACTTTCTCGCTCCTACGCCTGGTCTTTGTCCACTCAGATGGATTAATACAACTCAAACCTCGGCTAGCTCCAAATACGAAGGCGCCTAAAACATACTTTGTTTTTGGTTCTCTTACATTAATAAAATAAAAAATACCATATATAAATGTAGCATTTTGTAACATCTTTGTTCGCGGTCACTTATTAATAAAGGCCTCTTAGCGAAGACTGCGATCCACATCAGGTCTTGAGACATCTGTTTTGCGAGACATCTGTTCCGTCTGAGTAATCGTCCACATGATGTAAAATTGTCGTTAAACGAGTTTTCAGGTTTATTGAAGACAAATGAGCGGCTTTGTGCGCTGAAGCGCCTGTTGAAGTCGCAACAGTTCACACAATGACCATCACTTTCCTGAAACAGTGCAGATTTGTGACTGGTGCCACATGTCGAGCCTGTCAGTGTTTCTAGTGGCTTTTCATGGGAACTGCACCACGAAATCCCTGCATCACTTCCAGAGGGTGGTCAAATGCATTGTCTGTTCGATTTTGGTCTATTCGTCAATCTGTTTCCGTTGTTGTTCATTTTATGACAAAATAAACCCAGTTTTAGTGCCTAAAAGCAGAAAATTGCTTTTTTCTAGCAGGTAAACTTGCATAAATGGCACACCCATTCTGCAGACACACCCTCCATCGTATCAGTCTAGTACAAGGTGCACTCGGCTATGACAGGTATGTGCGTCATGTAATGGGCTACTAGTCAAGTATGACAGGAACTTCCATTACATCATGTCTTGATGTAAATACGAATGTTTTCTAACATTTCTCATTTCATAAACAATATAAGTTTAGAAATAAATTATCCACATGAAAACAACTGCAAGGGGTTAGGGCAGGTAGAGAGTCTTCATTCATCCCCGCGTTGCCCTTCACCTGCATGCGTGGTTTTGTTTTCATCAAAAGAATTCTAAAAAAGCATTATTGCGTGAGAAAATATTAGCAGCCGTTAATTATTGCATTAATGCGATAATGATGCATTAACTTTGACAGCCTTAATAAAGGTAAAAATAGTGCTCAATAGGGCTGCACAATGCATCACAAATATATCATCTTCGCAATATCGGCATACGCATATCGCAAAGAACAGAATAAAACAAAATGGTCAGCTCAAATGCTTGCTAGACATAATGCTAAAGGTTCTTATAGGTTACGACACTTAATTTGGATGGTTAGCAAACACCTGAATAAGCTTCGTTCTGCTTCTTCCAGGATCCACTGATTGTTCTTGTTCATTTTCTTTTTCCGTTTCCTCACATCTTTTGATTACAATCGTTGCATTTCCCATTTTTTATGATATTTGATAATTTTTGTTCTTGAGTTAAGTATTTTTTTATTTCAAGTCATCATCATCATTGCAATATTAATCACTGTTATCACGCATAGCAGCTTTTCATGATATCGTGCAACACTACTGAAAACACACCCTGCTAGAACTCACCAGTAAAATCTAAAGTGCATTCAAATTTTTCTGTAAACTGTAAACAAAACGTTTTGATGCTCCTGAGTTAGCAGCAGTGTCATCACAACAAATTCATTTCTGAGACTCTAAACTGAAACTTTCTATGTGGTTATCTGTGCATGTGCCGGGCTTTAAATTGGGTCAACTAAATATATTGGCCTGTGCTGATGTAAAAGGTAAATTGTTAAAATAATGTTTTAACCAAGATAAATTTAAAGTAAAACATTGAGTCAATTATTCATTCAAAGTGTAAAAACAATTACTTAAATAGACCCAGGTGGTTGATGTGCTGCATGAGTGTTTGTAATGTTTCCTGCTTCCTGTTTTCTTTCCATTTATCATTTATTATTAACATTTTGGAAACCATTATTAAAAAAACAATAATCTTTCTCGACTGGAAAAGGGCAGCTTGCCAACTCTGGGTCGGGAGAGAGGGCCTGCCTCAAGTGAAGGAGTTCAAGTTTCTTGCGTCTTCTTCGAGAGTGAGGGAAGGAGGGAGACATCAACAGGCGGATTGGGGCAGCGTCTGCAGTGAAGCGGACGCTGAACCGGTCTGTTGTGGGGAAGAAGTAGCTGAGCCGGAAAGCAAGGCTCTTGATTTACCAGTCAATCTACTGCCCAGTCCTCACCTATGGTCATGAGCTTTGGGTAATGACCAAAAGAACAAGATTGGGGATACAAGCGACCGAAAGGAGTGTTCTCCGCGGGGTGCCTGGACTCAGCCTTAAGCCTGATTCATGCTTCTCCGTCAGCTCCGCAAGGGACAGACACGCACGGACTGACGGAAGCGTTTTGCTCTCATACTTCTCAGTCTCCTGGGTAGTGTTGCAAAGCAATTCCCCGGCAGGACAACAGAGGGCGTAGCGCTGTTCTGTGGTATCCTGTCATGTATCCGATCCAAGGTGGTGTGTTTGTATTTTGTTTTTTGTATACAAGAGACTTTTTAACATGGACAAATTTGTCTCTCATTCTCCTCCACCTCTTCATGCGCTCGCCACCTCTAAACCCACGTTTCCTGTCATTTCCATCCACAAATAAAATGCTTTCTGCGCATCTTTTCACTCCTTCAGTCACGGGGGAATTAAACATTCATATTTTAGGGTTTTTTCGTGAGATATTCTTCAAGCTACTCCGTGTCTGCCGCTAATTATTCTCGGCTCTCTTTATGTTTTTGAGGGCACAATGGCGGCGGTGTAGACGACAGCGGTGCCCTGACCAATCGCAAGCTTGCATTCTCCGTCTCATTCGACGGATGTGTAAAAAAGTGGGCTCGACTCCGTATGTACTTGCGTCCCTGCCGGGGCCCTAAGCAAGGACGGATAATGGCGTTGCTATCTCCGCACTGACGCAGACGGAGAAGCATGAATCAGCCTTTAGGGATAGGGTGAGGAGCTTGGACATTTGGGAGAGACTTGGAGTAGAGCCGCTGCTCCTCCATACTGAGAGGAGTCAGTTGAGGTGGTTTGGGCATCTTGTTTGGATGCCTCCTGGACGCCTCCCCAAGGAGGTGTTTCAGGCATGTCCTGCTGGCAGGAGGCCCCCTGGTTGCCCCAGGACACATTGGAGAAAGTACAACTCCGAACTGGCCCAGGAACGCCTTGGGGTCCTACTGGAAGAGCTGGTGGAGGTGGCCGGGGAGAGGACAGGCGACCTGGACCCAGATAGGCGGAAGAAGACGAGATGAATAAACTTTCAAAATAAGTCCTTCATCCTTGCTTTTCCAAATATGAAAATTATTCTGGTTTTAACAGTTTTAGAGAGGTTGTGGATAATATCCAGGTTTGATTATGCTGGAGAAAGCAGGTTAATAATGTTTCTTTTTACCAGATTTCATTGTTGTTGCGACTTAGCCATGGCTACTGAATATTTAGTGCTTTTAAATTTGTTTTTGCACAAATTAAGCAAATTTTATGGCCTGGAAAGCCATACTATATACGTGAATATAGTCTGGCCATGACCCATAGACAGAGCTCAGTCGTAGGGCAGAATCTATGGTTGTCTTTCAAACTGTCTCCTCATGCTGTTGGACAACTGTTAAGCTACAAACATGCTACAGATGTCGGTCTAGGGGGCAGTCTGCCATCTACTGTAAAAGAAGACGTAAATACATCATTTTTCTAAATAAAGGAGTCAAGTATACCTATGTTCTCTTGACTGAAAGAAAAGTCTCGGTAGTCCAAAGTTGATGCCAAAGCATTTCAAATGAGCCGCTGCCATCTTGTTCTGCTCCAACACATCATCCCACCCACCAAACCCTAGCCTGGCCTGCCGGACTCGTCCTCTGTTTAATTCTGCACAGAGAAAGAGTCTGGTAACTCACAGGCAGAGAGGCACTTGAGGGGCAGGACTAGGCAGCTCAAAAATAACCAATCAGAAAAAAGAAGGAAATACCGACTGTACCGCACAATGCTGTAGTTTTTTAGCTGTAGTAGAAAAAAGGTGTCTGGCAATGGCACAAACACCCTTATTTAAGAAATTTTTTTTTAGAAGAACTGCTTTTAGTGCTTCTACTTGTTGTGGTTTTAAAGACATTCAAGTCATTTAGAACAGAGGAAAGAGCCGCAGCAAACTCTGCCGCTGTCTTTGTTGTTTATGAAAAACTGAGCGTCTCTATGTGTGACGTCCGCGACGCTGTAGTTTTTTAGATGTAGTCAAAAATAGCGCCTGGCGACAGCGCAAACATCTTTCTTTACAAGAAAGATTTTTAGCGCTTCTACTTGTTTTGGTTTTAAAGACATTCATGTCATTTAGAACAGAGGAAAGAGCCGCAGTGAACTCCGCTTCAGTCGCTATGTTTATGACAAACTCGGTGTTATGGTGTGTGACGCACGCTACTCAGCACTGATTGACTCGGGGGATGTTTGAATAGGAGAGTTCCCAGACCTTTTCTCTGTGCAGAATTAAACAGAGGAGGAGTGTGGCAGGCCAGGCTAACCAAACCAATGAGAGTGCTGTAATTAGCATAACACAATACTGATCAGGCTGACGGTAGGCCTGTTGAGGCTCCTATAGAATGTCCAGACCAACATTCAGAGCAAAATCATTTTATTTCGGCAACGTCTGTCTAGATAGGTAGGCTACAATTTATTAGCACAATATTGTACTTGAGATCAATTTAATTGCTGTTTTATACATATTTAGGTTAGGGGTGTCCTGTTCTGATATCGATATCGGAAGTTAAATCCATTTTGGCCCAAAAACACTGTATCAGATTAAATTGGACGGCATCAAAAGTCTCTGATGTAAGCAGTCCTTTAAGCTTCACATTTTTGCAACCAATGGTAAAAAAAAATCTTTTTTTTTCATACTTACCGTTATTGGCTCTTGTTCTCCAATAGAGCTCCGGACGTCACGTGACTCTCAGAGAGTAGACGCCATGTTGGCAGGCAACAAAGGTAAACAAAACGAATGGGATCGGCTTGGATTTTACTCCGTCGGAGTTTACTTCACACTTTAAAACAGAAGAAATCGTTTTATATAGTCAGAAACTAAATAGGCTTCATGTCACCTACTCTTGTTAGTAGGTGACATGAAGCCTTTGTAATTATCATAATGTTGTTCTAGAACTGACCAATAACAAACTCCCTCATCTTTTTCTTCTCTTTTCAAAATGTCAGTCCAGCAACATGGTTACAGATGAAGCGATAGTGCAAATCTTCTTTCTTCTGTATGTTTGGTCACACTGTAATGAGATCAGACTAATTGATCTGCTGATCTTTCTCTCTTGCTTAATGCTGCGTAAATGTCCCAACACACCTGCAGGTGTTAAGTGCAGCACAACACATAGTTCTTGCAATAGACTGAATATCTTCTCTCAGATCATCTTTTGGAAGGTGAACTCTGAACGTATGTGTTCCTAACTGGGTCGTTAGACTTTTTATACTTTTTAGTACGTAATTTTAGACCTTTGATGGCAAAATCCTTTTTTTCTCAGCTGAATTTTAGCATCATATTTGTCTCTTTCAGGGAATTCTAAGCCCTGTAGGAGGGAGATGGGAATTAATAAGCGTAGGAACAGATGGGCGGTCAGTAGACAGAACAGTGATGATAACAAAATAAAGGCCATTCCATTAATCATCTGTAATCTGGGAAATGGTTTCTTGTTAAACTGACAGGACATGCAGTCATGAGCATGATCTAGTAGAAAGGCATATGGTAACTAATGCAGCGCGTGTGGCCAGAGAAAAAAATCTGTTTTTTTAGGTAGAATTGTCATTTCTTTTGATTTACATGTTACATGGCCTGTATTTGTATAGTGCCTTCTAGAGTACTATAACCCCCCAAGGCACTTCACAACACAGTCATTCACCCATTAACATACGCATTCACACGCTGGTAATGATGAGCTACATTGTAGCCACAACTGCCCTGTGGTGCACCAACAGAAGGGAGGCTGCCGAACACTGGTGCCACCAATCCCTGCAACTGTCACCAGCAGGCAAAGTGGGCTATGTGTCTTGCTCAAGGACACAACAGCCACATTCTCTGCCGGGCGCTGGGATCGATCCTACAACCAAGGACAGCCTACTCTTACCTTCTAAGCTACTGCTTCCCTATCTTAGAATCATATCATTTGTATACCTTAGGCAAGAGGACATGGGTCAAATAACTTATCCCTCTATTCACCCGCTAATGACAAACATCTTTTATGCACCGTAGCACCTGTCTTTGTTCTGATTATTAAAGCCTTTCATGGCAGACAAACGATTGTTTTCCAAAGCTATCGTTTTTTTGTATGTCCTGAAAATATCTTTGTAAACACAAAATCTAGTAATGTTTTCATTCACATCAAAACACAAAAGAATGACCAAAGGTCATAACTCTGCCAGATACACCAAAAACAGGAAACAAGTTCTGAGAGCTGGTCCATGAAACTTAAGCTGGGAAGGATGGAGGTATTGATAAATGATAAATTATTAAATCACCAGAACCCCTTCCTTTCACCACATCACCCCGGTTCTTCAACAGCTTCACTGGCTCCCAGTTAAATTCAGGTCCATCTTCAAAATTCTCCTCCATACCTTCAAAGCAATCCATAACCTCTCTCCTCCATATATTTCAGACCTTATAAGTATTCACACCCCATCCCGTTCTCTCAGATCATCTTCTTCCATCCATCTTGCGGTTCCTTCTGCCCGTCTCGCTACCATGGGGAGCAGAGCTTTCAGCCGCTCTGCTCCTCGTCTCTGGAACTCACTTCCCCCAGACATCAGGAACATCGACAGTTTTACCCTTTTCAAAACAAAACTCAAAACACATATGTTTAAATCTGCCTACAACCTCTGATTTTATTGAACTGTTTCTCTCTTTGTTTTTTCTTGTTTGGGTTTTATTATTGTTTTATTGTATTTTATTAAGTAATTTCTGTCAAGTGACCTTGGGTGTTCTGAAAGGCGCTTTTAAATAAAATGTCGTCGTCGTCGTCTTCCTCCGCTTATCCGGGTCCGGGTCGCGGGGGCAGCATCCCAACTAGGGAGCTCCAGGCTGTCCTCTCCCCGGCCTTGTCCACCAGCTCCTCCGGCAGGACCCCAAGGCGTTCCCGGACCAGATTGGAGATGTAACTTCTCCAACGTGTCCTGGGTCGACCCGGGGGCCTTCTGCCGGCAGGACATGCCCGAAACACCTCCCCGGGGAGGCGTCCAGGAGGCATCCTGACCAGATGCCCAAACCACCTCAACTGGCTCCTTTCGATCCGGAGGAGCAGCGGTTCTACTCCGAGTCCCTCCCGAATGTCCGAGCTCCTCACCCTATCTCTAAGGCTGAGCCCGGCCACCCTACGGAGGAAACTCATTTCGGCCGCTTGTATCCGCGATCTCGTTCTTTCGGTCATTACCCAAAGCTCATGACCATAGGTGAGGATTGGGACGTAGATCGACCGGTAAATCGAGAGCCTGGCTTTCTGGCTCAGCTCCCTCTTCCCCACGACAGATCGGCTCAGCGTCCGCATCACTGCAGACGCCGAACCAATCCGCCTGTCGATCTCCCGATCCCTCCTACCCTCACTCGTGAACAAGACCCCGAGATACTTAAACTCCTCCACTTGAGGTAGGACCTCTCCCCCGACCCGGAGGTGGCAAGCCACCCTTTTCCGGTCGAGAACCATGGTCTCAGATTTGGAGGTGCTGATCCTCATCCCAGCCGCTTCACATTCGGCCGCGAACCTACCCAGCAAGAGCTGAAGGTCAGAGCTGGATGAAGCTAGGAGGACCACATCATCCGCAAAAAGCAGAGACGAGATTCTCCTGCCACCAAACTCGACACACTCCACACCACGGCTGCGTCTAGAAATTCTGTCCATAAAAGTGATGAACAGAACCGGTGACAAAGGGCAGCCCTGGCGGAGTCCAACCCTCACTGGGAACAGGTCCGACTTACTACCGGCTATGCGGACCAAACTCACGCTCCTCTGGTAAAGGGACTGAATGGCCCTCAACAGAAAGCCACCCACCCCATACTCCTGGAGCGTCCCCCACAGGGTGCCCCTGGGGACACGGTCATAAGCCTTCTCCAAATCCACAAAGCACATGTGGATTGGTTGGGCAAACTCCCATGCCCCCTCCATCACCCTTGCAAGGGTATAGAGCTGGTCCACAGTTCCACGGCCAGGACGAAAACCACATTGCTCCTCCTCTATCTGAGATTAAACTATCGATCGGACCCTCCTCTCCAGTACCTTGGCGTAGACCTTTCCAGGGAGGCTGAGGAGTGTGATCCCCCTATAGTTGGAACACACCCTCAGGTCACCCTTCTTAAAGATGGGGACCACCACCCCGGTCTGCCACTCCCTAGGAACTGCCCCCGATGACCACGCAATGTTGTAGAGACGTGTCAACCATGACAGCCCTACAACATCCATAGCCTTGAGATACCCAGGACGAACCTCATCCGCCCCCGGGGCTCCGCCGCTGTGTAGTTGTTTGACTACCTCAGCAACTTCTGCCCCCGAGATCGGACAGTCCATCCCCAGGCCTCCCAGCTCTGGTTCCTCCTCGGAATGCGCATTGGTGGGATTGAGGAGCTCCTCAAAGTATTCCTTCCACCGTCCGACTATAGCCTCAGTTGACGTCAGCAGCTCCCCCTCCCCACTGTAAACAGTGTGAGCGAGTTGCTGCCTTCCTCTCCTGAGGCGCCGGACAGTTTGCCAGAACCTCTTTGGAGCCGATCGATAGTCTTTCTCCATGGCCTCACCAAACTCCTCCCACGCCCGAGATTTTGCCTCGGCAACTGCCACTGCTGCACCCCGCTTGGCTATCCGGTACCTGTCTGCTGCCTCCGGAGACCCACAGACCAGCCACGCCCTGTAGTCCTCCTTCTTCAGCCTGACGGCTCCCCGAACCTCTGGTGTCCACCAGCGGGTACGGGGGTTGCCACCACGACTGGCACCGGCCACCTTACGACCACAGCTAGCAACAGCCGCCTCGACAATCGCAGAGTGGAACAAGGCCCACTCGGACTCAATGTCCCCCACTGCTCTCGGGACGTGGTCAAAGCTCTGCCGGAGGTGGGAGTTGAAGACCGTCTTGACAGGTTCTTCTGCCAGGCGTTCCCAGCAGACCCTCACTATGCGTTTGGGTCTGCCAGGTCTACGCGGCATGTTCCCTTGCCATCTGATCCAACTCACCACCAGGTGGTGATCAGTTGACAGCTCCGCCCCTCTCTTCACTCGGGTGTCCAAAACATACGGCCGCAGGTCAGATGATACGACTACAAAATCTATCATCGACCTGTGACCTAGGCTGCCCTGGTACCAAGTGTACCGGTGGGCATCCTTATGTTCGAACATGGTGTTCGTTATGGCCAAACTGCGGCTTGCACAGAAGTCCAATAACAAAACACCTTGAACCGTCACCTTATCGTGGTGGAGGAGTTTGAGTGCCCTAATGATCCTAGGAGCTATGTTGTCTGGGGCACTTAGTGCCCCTGGTAGGGTCTCCCATGACAAATTGGTCTTAGGTGAAGGGTGAGACAAAGAACGGTTCGAAGGATCTTTCATGGCGGTGAAAACGAAGAGTCGGAGTACCCGGCCCGGAGGGTTACCGGGGTCCCACCCTGGAGCCAGGCCTGGGGTTGGGGCCCGTGAGCGAGCGCCTGGTGGCCGGGCTTTCGCCCATGGGGCCCGGCCGGGCCCAGCCCGAACCGGATACATGGGCTCGTCCAACTGTGGACCCACCACCCGCAGGAGGAACATGAAGGGTCCGGTGCAATGTGAATCGGGTGGCAGACCAAGGCGGGAGCCTTGGCGGTCCAATCCCCGGACAAGAAAACTAGTTTTTAAATAAAATGTATTATTATTATTATAAATGCACCTGTTAACAGGTTTTTCCACCTGCCATTAAACAATAGAAGAAGAAGACAGACTTCTATGCCTGTGGGATGAAAACTGTAAACATAAGGAGGATGTCAAGTGCAAGAAAAATAGCCAATTTCTTGTGGATTAACAACAGAATGGAACCTATTGTTTGTGTGGCCTTAAACAAGAAAAATACAACAGTGCAGGACTGTGTTGATTGAAAGTTACTCTGATAAAATAAAGCCATCCTGTTTCCAAATTAGAGGTTGTGTCTTTGAAGCTAGGTAGCACAGGGAATACATCCAATCATAATATCATCATCTTTAGCTCACTCAAACCTTAAATGATGTTTAAGTTTGTGATGCTGGCTGCTTGGTACACATGAGCTGTCCACATGCTGAAAACGCGACTTATTGCATCTGCGGCTCTGACCCAAAAAAACAGAAGAAAACCAATGGGTGGAACACATTTTATTACTCGTTATTGGCATCATTGAACTGTGCAAACATTAAACTGAGTAGCTGAATTGATTATAATTCCCCTGGAAATACCTCCATTCCACGGACATAGCTGCTCTTTTGCTACCCAGTTGCTTAGTCACGTTGGTGACTTAAATGGTTTATGCAGCCCGCTACTGTACTTCGCCGGCCGCTTCTTTTTAAGTGGCTTGCATTCATTTTTATGTTGCCTTGCAATCGCTTACTGTGTTTGTGTGTAAACTAAAGCTGTTTTAACAGGACCATAGCGTTTGCAAAACGGGATTTGCCGCAGCTCCCTGGGGAGGATTTTGGCATTTATAGTAGCGAAGCTGAAGCTAAACTGCCATCAGACACCTCTCCAACCAAGACGGGATGAAGGGAGGTGCCCCCCCCCCCCCGCATGTGACGTGCAGGGTTTCGCATTCAGCGTCGGATGGAAGACATGTCAGACTGATGAAATTTCTTTTTCAGGACCTTTAGCTTTGATTTCACCTGCTTTTTGTCCCGCTTGATGCTCAGCCAGTTTTTTCACCACTCTGTCGAACAGCTGGCTGTCTCACCGTCCCCGTAAAAAGGCGACTAATCTGTTCGTTCGCTCGCATCGCCAAAAGCTCCATGGTCTCCGCATCCGTCCAGTTTGCCATGTTGTAGGTGGTTGAAAGATACTAGCGAGAGGCCATGTTTATATCCCTTCCGGCCGGCACTCGGTGTGCAGTATATATCACTAACGCGACCACTCTCTTTTGAGGGGCCCTCCCACAGTCGCTCCAAAGGGATCAGCGGGGCTGACACGCGTTTAGCCGTCAGAGGCGAGGGGCTCATGCGGCAATATTACTATGAGGCTAAGCGCATCAGAATCAAGTTTTATCACCTTTGCTCCTTGCTGCATTTACGAGACCCACAAATTCGGATTTATCACTCTATAATGACGCAATGGTCTGTCTTATAAAAGAGGCTTAATACTGTCTGTTAGAGGGAAACAAAGCTTTTGTCACTCTGGTATTGGTTTGCTGTATTGGAGCACTGTTGTGATGGCCCCAATGAAAACCTTTGTAAATATGCCCTCATAGTCTATTTTTAAATTAATTTAATTTGTGTTGTTTAGACCTTTATGCCTGTAGTTTCAGTTGTCATTTGTCCCTCGTCTGATTGTCCTTCGTCTCTTATCATCACACCTTTCCCCTGCTGTGGGCCTTGAGTTCCCAATTCATACCCAACAACTGGCCTCTCATTCTGTTGGCCTCAGTGTCCTTGTGTCACCGCTGGGCACCAGGCCTAATCCTACTCTGGGATGTGGGGGTGGGGGTTGGAGGGCAAAGAAAGAACGAGAGTCTGGGAGGAGGGGGTGAGGCTGTGAGTAAATCTGGTTGTAGGACAGTGGTACTATCTCAGATTTCACACTCTGTCATCCAACGAGCTTTATAGTGCAATTGGTTATCCTGAAATGCTGGAAAATGATGTTTGAGACTAAGATGGGAGTGAGCTGACCCTTCCCTGAAAATTAAGTAAAAACACTAGTCATTGTTGCTGTACTGATAGAGATAGCACCATTTTTCTAAATAAAAACATTTACCATAAAAAGAGCATCTTTTTGGGATTTACTTTTGTTTCCTGGGATATATGGAATATTTTATCTGGGAAAAGCCAGTCAGTCATGGGAGTTGACTGCTTGCATGCTCAGGCAGGAAGCAGCTCTGAGACACATTGTTCCAGGTCATGTGCAACTTACAAAATTTGTTTTCAACTCCCTAATTTGCTTGAAGTCTGTAAAAGTGGTGAAAGGCCCATCTTTCTCTGGAACGTTTAAAAAACCAGTAGGCATTGTGGAAGATTCACACAGACCAGGATGAAATTTTACCTTTCTTGTTTAATGGGGTGGATTATTATTATTATTATTATTGTTATTAATATTATGATTATTATAGGGGTTTTTTTGGGTGGGGGGAGAGCTTTTTGAGACGTTCTAGGGAAATTATGCACATCTTCATCCTCACTGGAGAGAGAAAATGTCGCCTCAAATTCATTAACATCTGTCAATCTGGTAATTAGTTATCGGGTTTAACCGCTCCTCCATGTCTGACTTTAATTTGTGTATGGGTCATGTTAACTAGCAGAAAATTGTTTTTTGGGTCATAAGGAAAGATAAAACTCAGCAATCCTTAAATATGCAGAAAATTAATTATCTATGTACACTAGGATTGCAACGATTATAAAATGTGAAGCTGAGAAATAATCACAGTTTCACAATTACCACGACTGTTTTACATGAATTGATTTCACATTTGTATTAACATGTATAAATCACAGACACATATACTATGAAGTATTAATAAAATGAATGATTGCAGTGTGTATAAAGGTGGGGGACACCAGTGCTCCATTTTCAGGACTTAGAAGTGAGCCACATCCCAGCTGAGCTTCAGACGGCAGGGTTTGGAGTCTTATTTCCTGATAGTTTTTTTTTGGGGGGGGGGGTCGCGCAGTCTGTCCCGCAGCGCTCCTCCGTGAGAGCCGGGTGGGGGGTTTGCACACGTTCCGCTGCTGTTTCTCACCAGTACCAGCTGATGGATGACTCTGGTTTTGTTGCGCCGTTCGTGTCAGTGGACACGGTAGGGTCGGGGAGGAGGGCGGAGCATAATGCTTAGCCTGGCGGGTAGGGTTGGGCATCGTTTGATTTTGAACGATTCTGATTCCAATTCCTCGTTTCGATTCCGGTTCCTATCGATTACCGATTCCGATTCTTTCAAGACATTCTATGTTTTAAATGAGCCAGATAACCACAGGTCCTACTTGATGAAATAATCTTAACTTCAACATGAATTTTAATTCTATGAACACTAACATCACCTTCATTTAGACAAAAACATGTTTTGGAGAAAAAAAGACTTGCAGCACAGCCAGTGTGTTTGTTTCTGACCATAACCAAAGTCTGGAAGAAGCCTCTGGGATGAGAGGCTAAATGTCTCCCAACATATCCAGAAACGTCCAGCTGTTTTCCTACCTGCAACAGCAGCATTCAGTCAGAACAGAAAGTGAAACTTAAATGTAGCTGCTGTCAGTAACAATCTAACAGATTTTAAACATTAAAACTCTCAACAGAAATAGTTCAAAAAGGAAATAAAAAATGTTCTTTATTATTATTATTATTATTATTATTATTATTATTATTTATTGTGGCAGAAGCTGGCATGGTCCGCCACAGAGAAGCTTCTCTAGCATGACGACTTTAATTATTCTGGAGGTTCAGCCTTCTGATGCTCACGCGGCTGCGTCTGACTGCTCCGTGTGTTTTTATTTCTGTATTGAGACAAACTCACCGTCCAGAGTTTGTTCTTTAAAGCTTCTATTAAATCCACCGTGTTGACATATTTTAGCAAGTTTTCTCTACGCCGCAGGAGTTAAAGTTTACATTACAAAGTAAAAGTTCGGCAGATGCATTTGTTTATATTTGGCTGCTGCGTGCCGGGTGGGGGGAGGGGGGACTCGGTGCTGCACACAGACAGCTGGTGTGATCAGCTCTGAAAAGCGTTGATCACAATTTGCAGATCATGTTTATTTTTCATGGAGATCGGCCGCAGATTTCTCTTTCGTCGGCATTCTAGGAATCGAAATAAAAATTTTTGAATGATTCCTGGAAAAATGAACAGTTGGAACCGGTTCCAATCGATGCTCGATACCCAACCCTACAGTGGCGGGTGACCAAGCAAAACCTGGCATGCCGCCAGGCTTATAAAACGCTGGGGGAAACCCTGTATTTTCTATCAGAAGCTAATGCAGGAGAAAGGTGTAGGAGGCTATTTTCATGTTCAGCCTGCATGAAAACTCTAAATCAAATTTGAAAATGGTTTTCCAGTGTTCCACACCTTTAATATAGTTGCCTAATAGCCCGTTTGAGTTTCTGTAAAGAGACAAAAAGGTTTAACTGTTGACAACGGGTCAGGGTTAGCACTGAAGGTGCTAAATTCCTGCTAGTCCAGTTATTATGAATTTCCTAAATATATTTTCTACATGTTCATATCTTTATTTTCAAATTTCATCAGTAAGAATGTTATTTGGACAAGAATAAATTATTATATTGTTATGTAGAGCAGTAATTACAGAGAGGTAATCTGCCTTTAACTTCCTGTCTGTGCCACTATTTGGATTACACAGCCACCCGGCAGCTGCTGCAGAAGATCATACCTGGTCCGTCGCTGGAGTTTCTATGACTCCTAAAGAATTCAGCAATTGTTTTTGAGTTTGTTTGATTGTGTTGTTGAATGCCAAGGCTTTGATAGGCCCTTCACGCTCTAATTGATTTAATTAGGTGGACATTTCCCCCCTTTGGCTGTGCTGATGCACAAACTCAGCATGCAGGGACACATGGAGTTTTCTCCCACAGAGCTACATGGGCTTTGCTTATCTGTTTTTCACAGAATGATCCAAGTTTCCCTCGGAGCACCACAGCCCACGCAACATCCCTTGGTGGTTCATCCTCATTAACAAGCTTGTACCACTGAAGTTGAAGGCATAACATAAGCATATGAATGGCATAACACTCAAACATGACAAATGCTATGTTATTTTTGTTCATTTTACTCGTTTCTATTGAATGTCCTAAACAAAACAATATATATATTTTTTAATTCTCTTCTTTCTTTACTTTAGCAACTAAACATGATTAGAAAACCGTTCAATACAAAACAACATGCTATCACCTAAATATATTCATAATTAAACTATGATCAGTAAAATTTTATGCATTTCATTAACATGTAAGCTACTGGAAGTGCTTGTGTGAAAACGTATTTTCACACAAGACCTAAAATTACTTTTGCCCCCGTTCGAAAATAAGCGCATTTTTGGTATCAAAATGCATCTTTTAAAATTTACGAACGTCATATGTAACAAATGGGGTTAGAAAATAGCTTTTATAGGCCCATTGACTTGCATTACTTTTTTTCTTACTTCTGGGAATGATGCTCCGGAAGTAGATGGGCATGACATTTGGCAATTTCCCATCTGGGCCAGCACAGACCAGGCTGGGTGACGCTGATCCATCTCCTGCACCGGTAGGGTTTGTTCATACACACGTCTCAGAAACAGGGCAAAGGACTGGCCCGGACCAGCCCTAAGCAGACCACTAGAGGTTAAAGGCCAAAAAAACCACCCGGTAGGATAGAGAAACAGTATCAGGTCACCCAGTAGGGCTGGGCAAAAAATAAAATATAATTGAAATTTCTGACTCTTATCGCAATAATTTTTCCCATGTCAATAAATTGGATTAAAAAAACAATTAAAAGATGCGTGTAGGTTGGCAACATTCATGTCCCTTTAGGAAGCTGTACCACCTTGAGTCACATATGAAGTATGACTCAATGTTATACATGTGACAGCCCCATCTAGTGGTAAACTTTTGTTTCTATGCATACCTGTAGTTATCGTCCATATATCCTTATCGAGGTGAAATCCTCAAAAAAACATGATAATGATTTTAGGCCATATCGCCCAGCCCTATCACCCAGGTACCAAGTGATACCAGATCTGAAACCCCTATTAGTAAATGGTAATAGTAGTAAATTTTATAGCACTTATCACAGACATAGAATCACTAAGTGTTTTCATAGATCAAAACAAAATAAAGCTAAGTCAGAAAATCATAGATCTCAAAACAGAAATAGATTAACATCAGAGAAAATAGTCATAAAATTATAAAGTTTCATTAAGAGATGAAAGATTAAAATTTTGAGTTAAAAATAATAAAATCAAAGGTTTAGGTAAAAGCAGCTTTAAATAAAAGGGTCTTTAGCTGTTTTTAAAAGTGTCCAGACTGTCAATGCTGCATAAGGATAAAGAAAGATCATTCCAGAGTCGGGGTGCAACAGTCTGGAAGGAGCGATCACCTCGACTTTTGTATCTGGTCTTTGGAACTTCTAGAAGGTTCTGATGGGTGGACCTGAGGGCTCAGGTTGGAGCATAAGGCTTTAAAAGTTCAGTAATATAGGGAGGAGCTTGACCATATAGAGCATTGAAAGTTAAAGTCAGGATTCTAAAATTAACTCTAAAGTTAACGGGTAACTAGTGGAGAGATATTAGAATAGGAGTGATGTGAGCTGTTCTGTTTGCTCCAGTTAGGAGCCTTGCTGCAGAGTTCTGGACCAACTGAAGGCGGCCAAGGGCTTTTTTGTTAAAGCAAGTGAAAAGTGTGTTACAGTAATCTAGACGGAAGGAGATAAAGGCATGGATGACCATTTTGACACTATCCTTCGCAGTTTGGAGATGTTAGGCTTCCTATAGGACAAAGTCCTCCTGTGCTGCAGATTTGTATCTATTTAACAGTAGGATTTTGTCATTACTTCTGACTCTTGCATGTTTTATAGCTAACATCAACAAAGGACCTTACCTTACATTTGAAATGGACCTTCTCGTGCCCAGACCAATCTGAATGTTCTAAGGAATGCATTGCTGCAGGCTGCCGCAGAGATCAGACAATCTGTGATAGATGATTTGTGGTTTCCTGGCTGTTTCTTTAACGGTGATATTTTTGCTAGTGTAGAAGAGAAGCAGGTTGGTTAACATGTCTGATTTCTTTTGTCAGACAATATTATGTCAGTAATGGCCGGTGTGTTTTTGCAAGCACTGCTCCAACAGCTTTTTCAGGAACTCCGGCCCTACCTTTAAACTAGGCCTGGGCGATAAATCAATTTAATGAAATCAATTTTTTTGTTGTGGGCGATTTAAAAAATAAATAAATAAATAAGTTAATCAAATTTTTTGTAATAGCGCTTTTTTGACCCCCCGGAGCTTCCGTAGAGTTGGTTTCACATAACCGCGACAACAACGTCACAGCACGCACAAGAAACGGCAACAGCAAGAAACTCCATGGCCAGAGTGGGAAGTTTTTTCCAATAGGAATTAAATCATCCGCTGTTTGGAACTGGTTTGGGTTTGCTGCGACGGACGTGGAGCGTGGCACTTTTATTCCAAGAGGGTGTTAATTTATTCATTATTCATCTCAGAAATGAGGGTTACATTCGTCTTGCTTGTGATTAAATAAAAAACAAAATTGGCTTCAAGGTGCCTTCCATTTGTACTTATTGCTATTCTTAATACTTGAGGGGGAGAGAGAATCATGGAAAAAATTTGTAAATCGAATAAAAAGAATACAATCGGAGATTTTATTTTTAGGCTGTATTGCCCAGCCCTACTTTAAAAGGAACCCAGGTGTTCTAAAATAAAATGTTTTATTTTATTTTAATTACCTTAAAAGACTCAAAGTCTCTTTTTACACTTTATATTTATTTAATCAGGATCGTTGTCAAGTCGACGCCAGAAACAATGAAACACAACTTGAATATCAGATGAACAACAAGGCTTTATTCAACCGGCATTCATACAAGTTATCAATCATGAACGAAACATTTCTCTTACCGTTGCTTATGGGTGGAGAGCTGAACACCCCAGTTAGAAAACGTAATCCATGAACCTCGTCAAATAGAATCCTTCAAACAGCTCTAACAGCTCTGAGCTCTGCTCTGCTCCTTATACATTCCCTGATGTGCGTGCAAAGCTGCACACCTCCACCAGGATTACCTTGATTACATCCTCATGATCACATTATGTTCGGCTCTCCTTGATTACATCCTCATGATAAGTGTGATTGACAAACAGTAGTGATCAATAACTTGTATAAAGCAATTATACAACAGATGACAAGTTCATTTTTATTACATTCCACTCTTGAACTTTTCATCTAATTTATGTAACATATCCATCACCATTTCCCCATCAAAACCAACGTCATTTATAACATACCTTGTAGTTCCACTTTAATTTTCATCGTAGTCTTTGCATTATTACCCAATTTATTTCTCTTCTTAATCGAATAACATACCAACAAATAATAAGATTACACAATGTTAGAATGCTGATTATAATTAATGCTGCAATCATAGGTGGAATTAGCACTTTATTAGCGGTACTCGACATGCCTGTAAATATATCCCACCAATGATGAGCGGAAGCCTGTTCAATCAATGTAGCAACATGTTTTATTTCCCCTTGTGCCACAAGAGTAGACACCATAAGCCTGGAAAGGTTGGACCTATGAGAGTCAATCAATTTTGCCACTTCAGTGGAACCATCCAATGCGCATTTGAATCGTTCCAGTGAGAGTGTCCAAGGGGAGTGTAAAACCTCCCATTGTATCTTAGTCAGCCGACTAGATACAGTGTAATTACTCAACCAATAGGTCACGTTATTCCATTCCCACATATGTATACCCTTGAGACAACCTGAAAAGGGAACTGAAGGTACCTGTGGGGAATTGGTCATTGTAGCCACGCATAAGGTGTTAGGACCCACCTGCCAAAACTGTTCCTCTGGGGGTGTGACCGTCCAATCACAGAGTACGACCCTTGAATCAGTGAAACATGGATTGCTATGTCCTTTTACCAATGGGCAGGCTAAACCCTTATCAGTCTCATCACAGTGTTTTACTTCATATGTTCGATTTGTTTTAACATCCCACCACTCTCCACTAACATGGAGATACCAAAACCCTTTAGTGGTTATCACCGGCAGTATCTGATATCTACACACAGTCATTACTGATGTCATATTATACTGATCCCAGTATCCAGTACACATAGATTTATTACAAATCGTCATTTCTGCATGTAGCTGTAGCCATAATGAACTACTGATGTTCCATAATGTTCGCCATGCATGATAGTTATTACTCATTACCTGTATTTGAAACCTATTTCTCTGTGTCTCAGCATGAATAGTCTGCAAGGAACAGACTGTCCAATTACCTATGTGTGACAAATTATGCAATGCATCATAAGTTTCATTCCAAAGCTTTAGATTCCATTTAAATACACTTTTCCACACATCACTTCCTTCTAACTGACTAGATACAGTCGAAGGCATCCATCTTGCAGTCTTGGTGACAGCTTGTGCGGTGTATTCTCCAGTGTTGGACAGCATAGTTCGTGTTACCTCATTGTTTGCTGTGTTAGCCAGACCATACAAAGTTCCAGTTCCTCCTAGCACGGTGTCATACCATGCTCGCCTCCTCCTGTTGCAAGGCGGAATAGGAGGGAATTTCACAGTCCATCGCACATATTCGGCTACCCTTATTTGTCCCATTTGTTGACAAGTGTGAACCAGGGGAGCTACAGCTGTCTGCGTAGCTCTAGCTGTGTCAGGCAGCACCCAGAATATGTACAAATAGGCGCGTCCTCCTGTGATTACAGTTCCATTCCTGATCCGGAAATCGCGATCAACCTTCATACTCCAATTTGTGCCATTTTGTATGCAAGTACCATTCCCCTGATGGTATGCACAGATGCACGCTGCAGAATTAAAGGTTACTGTTGATCCTTGAACCAACACCCCTGGGCTGATCACCCTTCCTCGGATTTTAAGACATCCTCTGCACCGGTACATCTTACCGGTAGATGTTAGGTTTCCCAAGTAGCAAGCGTCATTTGCTCTGCATGTGAATGTGCCTTGAGTGCGGTTGGACATACTGCTAACCAATTCCAGATGGCCCATGACCCCTTCTTCCAACACTTGTCCTTCCGTGAGCCCCCAACAGAAATGTGCCCTCAGTGCGATGACAGCGAGGACATGGAGGACGATGACCAAACATCCGACACCACCAGGTCCGCGGAGCCCATCCATCGCCTCGACAAAGGTTCAATCCTTTTGTAGGGGAAGGGGACCCAGTCAACCACCGTCACTCAGACACCCGCCTATGGGATACATACAAAACTGCAGATAGAATGACAAGCATTAATTTTCTCTCCTGTAACATTTGTTTATCGGAATATTAATCCATTTTTCCTCTCCGGGGAACAATACACTTACCACAGCATCTTTTCCCTGTGCAATAATCTCTCCAGCTCTGGGAGGACCATTGAGCTGCTCCACCCACACTTTTGCCCCCGCAGTAAAGTCTGATGATTCAAACCCAGTTTCACCCCTCTGAGTGATAGTGGTAGGTTTAGTAATCTCTTCAACTTTGGACATTACACACCGTTTGATTACTAACTGAGCTATCTTGTCTCCTTTTTCCAGTACCAACGGTTCTTTACCTGTATGCTGACACACCACACCTATTTCCCCTTGATAGTCTGAGTCTATTACCCCAGCTAAAATGGTTAGACCCCTCAAAGCTAAACCACTTCTTGGACACACATGAGCATAAGTTCCTGGTGGACATTGAATTCCCAATCCTGTTTTTACCACTGTCACTTTATTGGTTACTAAAGTGATGCTTTCCAAGATTTTAAGATCTAATCCCACAGAGCCCGCAGTTGCTCTAACAGGGAGTTCTGCCTCAGAAGTTAGTTTCCACATTCGTATAGGAGGGTCAGTAGAAGTTGTTTCCCTTCCTGCCCTGGCAACCATTAGCATCAGTGGAGTAACTCCATCCCCCACGGGTCTGTTATTTAACTGATGTACTGCCCTAGTCAGATTTTCTCTCCATTTGTCCAAAGAATTAATAACCGATAGTTTCCTTAGTTTCTCTTTCAGTAACCCATTCATTCTCTCAATGAGTCCACTAGCTTTCGGGTGATATGCTACATGATAGATCCATTCTACCGCGTTGTTCTCTGCCCATTCTTTGACCTTATTTCCAGTGAAATGGGTACCATTATCAGTCTGAACCTGCAAAGGTAGTCCATAATAGGTCTCTATTAATGACAGACATTTCAATGTAGCCTCCTGATTGGCGTTATGACACGGATGCACCACCAGTACCCCTGACACCGTATCCACGGCTGTGCATGCATACTTACAGTTTTTACTTTTTGGCAATGGTCCAATGAAATCAATCTGCCAACACTGTCCCGCTTGTTTACCTCGATGTATCTGTCCCTGTATATGTCGAGGGATTCTCTTTTTCTGATGTTGACAAGGTTCACAATCTTCTATGGCAGTTTTAATATCATCAATGATGAGATCTATTCCTCTGTCCCTCGCCCATTTCAATGTTCCCTGCACACCCCAATGTCCAGCAGTAACGTGAGCCCATTTGGCTAATCCAGGACTTGATTGTCTTACAGCCTGAATTTTCACTATCTTATCTACAGTCTGATTATGCAGGGATTCAGGATCATTGTTATTAGTATGAGCATCCACATGTAATACTGACACAGGAATATTTTGGCATTTCTCCCAAATGTCCTTCCATAGGTCAGCTCCCCAAACCTCTTTTGAATGTATCTTCCATTGTGTAGCATGCCAAGTTGGCATCCAAGTTAACATTCCTTGGGCTACTGACCAGGAGTCAGTATAAATACTTACTCCCTGCACCCCAGCCGCCATTATTACCATGTGTACTGCTTTCAACTCCGCCCATTGACTACTCTTTCCTGTCCCTGTGAGTTCCATAACTTGTTGTGTACCAGGGTTAAATGCCCCAGCCTTCCATTTCCTGGTTCCTGCCACATATTGACAGGAACCATCAGTGAACCAGGCTCGCTCCTGCTGCTCTGGGGTGAGTTCGCTCCATCTTACCCCCAGTTTCACAGGAGAATCCTGGATTGGTTTTACCTCAAAAGGCACTTCATCCATTTCTGGAACGTCTGCCACTTGCTCGTGGAGCATTGATACTCCTTTTTCTACAATGTTTCCCTTTATTTTATCAGGATTGCCATGAATTACCGAGGCCTCCGCCCCAGTGTCAACCAATGCCATTACTGTCTGTACTGATTTTTTCCAATAAATCTGTAATTCCACATGTGGTCTGATATCATTTATTGACCATCCTGAGGCACTGGCAACAACCTGAGCTTGACCTTCATCCTATTCATCATCATGTTCCCTTCGGTGCTGTTTTTTCTTTCTACGCTTCACTGCCGCCACCTGATAACACTCATCTGAACTCTCCTCCTCTGAAGATTCCTTGGGAGGGGCGGAAGGTTCAGCAGGCTTCGACGCCACCTCCCTGATCACATTCTGCAACATTCCAACCAATTCTGACACAGACATCCTGTCGTCCTTTTCAGGACAATGTCTGAACTGACAATGGACCTTCAGTCCCATTTGGCTGCATTTCTCCATCAATGCATTAGTGGGCAATCCATCAATCTCCTCAAACGGCACTCCCGCTTGTCGCAGTGCCCTCCACAGATCTGTTCTAGAGGGGCCCATTGCCCCCCCTTTACGACCCCTTGAATGTGGATCAATCCTGGGTTTATTTTCAGTTCTAGCTCCCTCTCTCCTCGTCTCAGACCAATCACCCAGCGTGGTGAGTTCGCCAAGACGATCTTTTATCGCGGCAAAAGTCTGGTCTGCCGCGCCAAACAACAAGCTGGTCACCATGGGTTTATAATGTGGTGGGGCATGTCTGATGAGGTGATCTCTAGTTGCCTTAGAGATGTTACAGTCCACCACTCCAGCTCCCCCGTTTCGAGCCACTTGCTCTCTAATAGTGAGTCTGGTGAGCCGCTGAATGGCATCTCTCACTGTCTGCCATTGCCCTTTAATCTCAGACCAGTCCGCCGTGGTAGGATAGATTACATGACATGCCAGAGCATATGCATCCCCCACATTGAAATCTTCATCAGCTGGCAATGCCCGGACTGTAGCCCGGTATTCAGCATTTATCTGTGCATCAGTACTTAATCCTGAAAATCTCATGGCATCACCGGCATCTATGGCTATATCACACGCGCCATCCTCCATAAGGCGATTAAGCCAGGAGTCAGTTGGTTCGCCTGGGCGCTGTTTCAGCTTCCCATTCATGTGATTTAACTCATCTTGTGAATAATCCTCTAGCGTTGTTAGCAGCCTAGGGGCGGGTTGTGGCTGCTGTTGTAACATCCTTCTTATATTACCCGCCTCATCGAGTTCCGGCCGTCCCTGATCATCCACCATATCTACCAGTATTGGTGGAATAATTTGCTGTTCTCGCCGACGCCTAGTAATAGGTCTTTGTTCTGACATCTTTATCCTCTGTAATGATGGATACAAGGGCTGAGGTGGTGGGTCAGGTTTAATCACCCACTCCTCCTCCTCATCATCCCCCCAAAGATCCCCGTTCCATTTCTGCGGGTCCCAATCTTCACCAACATTCTTTACAAACGCCCGGATCTGAGCAGGACCTGTTCTACGAGGTCGCTTCTTTTCCTTCCTTTGCGCTCGAGACACAAAAGTCAGCGTTTTATCCAAAACATTCTGAGCATGCTTTAGCTCTTTCCCCATCACACACACTCTCTGCTCAAACTCTGAGCATGATTTCTCAACTTCTTCAGCATGGATTTTCTCCTGCGCCGCTCGCTCTCTACAACTGCTCAATTCTAACTCCTGTTTTTTCCATGCTTCTGCAAAAAGCCACATCATATCTCTCACTCCTGCCAGCGGCGCTTTTTTTTTAACTTCTATCCGCGTCAAACGGTCCAGCACCACGGCGGGGCTGACCACTCCATTTAACTCTCCCCACGGCCCAGGGCGTCCACCGCGCTGCCTTAACATATCACCAATGGATCGGAACTCCTCCGTTTCCCAGCCGGGAATCGGCACGGGAATCGGCGTTCCCTCCCCAGAAGCACTCGGCTCCTTTTTGCTTCTCCAAAAACACTTCATTGTTGCTGGAATAGCTTGACTGATCCTGTTCGTGACGCCAAAAATGTTCTAAAATAAAATGTTTTATTTTATTTTAATTACCTTAAAAGACTCAAAGTCTCTTTTTACACTTTATATTTATTTAATCAGGATCGTTGTCAAGTCGACGCCAGAAACAATGAAACACAACTTGAATATCAGATGAACAACAAGGCTTTATTCAACCGGCATTCATACAAGTTATCAATCATGAACGAAACATTTCTCTTACCGTTGCTTATGGGTGGAGAGCTGAACACCCCAGTTAGAAAACGTAATCCATGAACCTCGTCAAATAGAATCCTTCAAACAGCTCTAACAGCTCTGAGCTCTGCTCTGCTCCTTATACATTCCCTGATGTGCGTGCAAAGCTGCACACCTCCACCAGGATTACCTTGATTACATCCTCATGATCACATTATGTTCGGCTCTCCTTGATTACATCCTCATGATAAGTGTGATTGACAAACAGTAGTGATCAATAACTTGTATAAAGCAATTATACAACAGATGACAAGTTCATTTTTATTACACCAGGTTACAAAACCTTTTGGTTCTTGAAAGATAAATGTTAGTATCAGTTACAGTGAGGAACATAAGTATTTGAACACCTTGCGATTTTGCAGGTTCTCCCACTTGGAAATCATGAAGGGGTCTGAAATTCACATTGTAGGTGCATTCCCACTGTGAGAGACAGAATGTAAAACAAAAAATCAGGAAATCACATTGTATAATTTGTAAAGATTTTTTTTTGTTTTGCACTGCTGGACCTTTGAACTCCTGGCAATCAGCAAGAATTCTGGCTCTCAAAGACCTGTTACTCTGCCTTTAAGAAGTCCACCTCTACTCCACTTAGTAATCTTAATTAGTAGCACCTGTCTGAGCTCTTTAAAGACACCTATCCACCCCGCAGCCTGTCAGACTTCGACTACTACCATGGGCAAGACCAAGGAGCTGTCAAAAGAAACCAGAGACAAAATCGTGGACCTCCACAAGACTGGAAAGGGCTCGTAACTCTCTCTACAGCTCTGACAGAGAAACGTGATTGGTAGCTAAGACTCGTGCTCTCATTGGTTCCACCCAAGTTCCTCCCACTGACGCTGGAATCGAGACAAAAAGATCTGTAACACTGTAGATTTGAGGTTTGTACCTGTAGAATGAAATGCATGTTTTAAGAGTTTTGATTTCAAACTTGTACCTTGATTTTTTCAATTTGAAAGTCTGCTAGTTACAAAACGAAAGTTTCATGTTTCTGAATGAATGTTTGATGTTACAAAATGAGTAGTAAGGCTGCAACAAACGATTATTTGGATAATCGATGAATCAGATGGGGTCTCGACACGATTAAACGATTAATCGGATTACATGGGGAAATTTTTAAAAACTGCTAGGGAAACATTATTTCTCTCCTTCCTTCACTTTATTTAACACAACATTATTAGAAAACAGTTCAATAGCAGAAAAACAACATGCCATCACCTAAATTGTCTTATAAGGTGTATAGACAGAGACCCTAAGCTACATCTATCTGTGACCTAAAATGCTTGGTCCAAGTTAAACAGCTTAAGGGCAATTCTCATCTGTTTTGTTTGATCTCATCTGTTGACATTTATTTTAAATGTAATTAAACATAGGCTGTGAATTAATCAAAATTGATCACTATTTCCAAAAATGACTGAAAAAATACCAAATAAAACAAAAGTAAATGAATGCCATCCTCCTTGCGATGATGCCCTGGGCAACTGCCATAAAGTCACATCAAGAAATGCTGCTGATCATTCCAATGATCCCAAATAGACTCACATTAGGCCACATGAAAGCAACTGAACCCAAAAATATATTAACCAGTATATAAATGCACTCTCACACAACACGCCTGCAGCAACAGTTAGGACTCCTTCCTCCCTTTGAAAAGCGTTTTTGCTTCTGAGGACATTGTGGTTGTAAAACCACATGCTAGTAGTCTGGCCCCGGTGTGATCAACCAGTTTCTGCGGGAATGTGACGGCGGAACCAGGGCCAGATTAACACTTTGTTGTACCCTGGGCAACAATATTCAAGGGCTCCATCATCACGACCCAAGGATCACCATAATGTGGTCACATACAGAATATTTTACTGTAATATGCAGTAAATATACTCAATACTTGAATGCCTGACAACACGTAACCCGCTCAGAGTAACCTTTGACCCACCTCGTGTGGACTGACCAATGAGGAGAGGGTCTTAACTTGAGGCCCTCTCTTCATTGGTCAGTCTGCATGAGACTGACTCTCAACTGACGTTCAGTCATAGGCAGCGAAGCGTCTCTGTGCAGCGCAAAAGCCCAGGTGGACAGTTTGTTTAATGTAGGGTGACCATATTTCCATTTCCAAACAAGAGGACAGGGGATCTGTGCCTATGACGTCACACTATGGCAACGCCACACAAACCATGTTGGGACCCATTTTTTGTAAGAACTAAATTAATATCAGATTCTGCCAATTAAAGGGCTCTAAAACAATTCATATGTAAATATTTTGCATATTTAATGCAAAATCTAATTTTTCTGCTTTAGTGCTGCAACAAGGTTTCATTAATAATAAATTATTATACCTTTTGTTTTACTACAGCATCGGTACGCTTCGTGTGGACAGATTATTAAGGATGCTTGTTTCAGCTGTGAGATTAGACGATAGGATCAATGAAAAAATAAGTTGTCCCACACTCCATGGAAACTTTCAGAGAATCCACAAATAGTGGCCTTCAAATGGTTTTGTTACTTTTTGCAAGTTTAGAAAAGCAGCAGATGAGACAGCATGTCTGATAATTTAGTTTTTCATCTGATAATATTAGAACATGTCAGTAATGTCTGAGGGGACTTTATAAACACCATATAACTAACACTACTGGAGAGGGTATGAATTACACAGAGGCTTCTGGGGAGCCCAGTTATTGGGAGGGGGGGGGGTCATTTTGCCTTGGCCCCCAAAATGTCTTGAAACGGCCCTGGGTGTGTGACTGAGTTTTGAAGGTGATCTGAATTGTATCAGATGTATAAATATAACATGTGTATAACTTATTGTTTTTTACTGGTAAAAACGTGTAGTGGAGATAAATCTACCTACATTTTACTTTGTTTTCTTGTTTTTATTTAACTATTTTCCTGTCCTGTCTGTCTCTCATCTTCCTGCATCTCCTCATAATTGTCCAGAAAATCTGTTGCCTGGATTCTTACCTTTTCACCTCATCAGTTACTTTTGAACAGATCAAAGGGATCTCCTGACCGAAAAGCGCAGAGCACGTTTTCGATGCTGCGTCAGTGAGGTGACATCACCACAGCACAGGTGATGAGCTCCGCAGTAGCGCGCTTCAGGCACAAATAAGACAGAAAATAGAGAACATGTGCGGACATGAACGATCGTGTGCTAATTATAGTTTCTTGGTTGCGCCACTTTGAGAATGGACCGTGCGCTGGAAGCAGCTGCCTGGAGCGCTGTGCAACAATGCGGAACCGGTTCGCAGCAGCGCAAGTCTGCCGGCTCTCCCTCGCGCTGATCTGCCGGTACCGGCTCTCCCACGCTGATCTGCGGCTCTCCCTCACGCTGATCTGTGGCTCTCCCTCACGCTGATCTGTGGCTCTCCCTCGCGCTGATCTGCGGCTCTCCCTCGCGCTGATCTGACTTGCTCTGGTCTGCGCGCAACGGCGGGCGGGAAGGGGGGGCGCTTTTGGAAGAGTTGTGCGACACAACGAATCGATGACGCAATTCGTTGCCAACGCTTTTAGTAATCGATTTTCATCGAATTTATCGATTCGTTGTTGCAGCCCTAATGAGTAGTAAATGTACAAAATAAAAGTTTGATTTTACAAAATAAAAAATACATGTACAAAATACAATGTTCCTGTTACAAAACAAGAAATACAAGTACGAATTGAGAATTACAAGTTTGAAAACTAAAGTTACAAGTTACAAATCCAAAGTTACATGTGATGAAACATGTTCGAAGTTACAAAACTTGGAACAAGTTACGCTGAATATTGTCCCAATCCTAGCTCCATAAATTTCAGACCCCTCCATGATTTCTAAGTGGGAGAACTTGCAAAATGCAAGGTGTTAAAATACTTATGTTCTTCACTGTATATTAAAGTGGTATAAAAAAACCTTCTTAATGTCCTCAGTTTTATAACATTTATAAAAATAGTTTCACTCGTAGGTCGCCATTGTTGTTGGTGTCGCAATGCACTCTGGGTAGTGACGTCACATGGTTGTACCTTGGTTGCACCGGCCGGCTTTGGGACCCTGTAGTGACTGTTCAGCGACATAAACATGTCATCTGTTCAGCCTTTTCTATTTGAACCAGAGCGAAACATTAATGAGGACATCACTGACCATGTTTCACAAAACGAGCATCAAAATGAAGAGCGGGACGAAGCAAGAGCAGGACAAAACCGGCGGTGCGTGTGCGGCAAATGTGTCTCCGTGGTAACCGAGAGGGAGAGTGTTTGTTGTCAAGAGCTCACGTTTTTGTCAGCAGAAGTTAACGATAAGCTATCGTGTGATCAAACTTATTCAATTATGAATGATTTAGGAGAATTTTAGCATCCAGAGCTGTCGTGTGCTTCATAGATGATTAGGATATTCAGTGAAACCACTTCAATCATTTTTGCAGATATTTAATATTTTGAAAACACTATATTGCTACACTTACTGCTTGTTTTACTGACGGGAGAGGTGAATGTTCAGCTTCATCCGTGACAAGTGGCGTGTCTGATGGTTCGCTGAACGTGACTGAAGCAGCAGCTGCAGGAGCGGGTTGTCGGCTCAGGAGAGCGTCCAGCGTCTCTTGTCTCTCTGAGGGTGTTTAGGCTCCTTGTGTGAGAAAATGGTCAGTAAAGCATTTAGTTTCCACCTTCTCTTATACCCAGCCGCTCTGGTGAACTCTTTCAGTAGTTGTGGTTGACCATAAGCCTCAAACGCATCAGGAGAAAAATGTTGAACACAGCCGCGGATCTTTGGGAAGTTGGGTCCGTTCACAGGCATCTTCCCTCTGCTTTCTCCTCTTCTTGTCAGTGGGAAAGCATGAACTCACATCACTCCCCTTGTTGCCCTCTTGACTGGAAATTACATCCAAAAGCCGCACAATGCGGCATTTTACTTAATTATTAATATGGTGAGTGCGTAAACAAACACTAGCGTCAATAGCTATTCTTCCAAGCACAACCAATATACGTCATCGACCCCAGAGTGCATTGCGTGCGGAAAACATGGCGTCCTACGTATGTCAATAAATATACTAAATATTATAGATTTATAAATGAACTGCTATATTTTGTGTGTTTCAAATAACATAGTTTGGTAAAATAGAAAATTTGTGGCTTATCAGGTCATACACGTCCTCATAGCCTGAGTTCCTTTTTAACTCAACAAACCATATGAGGAAGAGGTTTGGGAATTAACAAACAAAAAGCTGAAGTAGATTTGGCGTATCCAGTATCAAGTGAAGCAGCGGTTCAGCTTTCTTAGAAGAATTAAAACAGCCGCTGTGACTCGTCAGTCGTGTAGTGCAGGTCTGGTCAGTTCTAGGTCAGCCAGTGATTTACAGAGCTTGATTGTAATCTGTTGGCAGACTTTAAATTTTCACCATGTTTATCTTTGTCATTTAATTGTGGGGAGCCCAATTTTAGTTAATTTTGCACGTTTAGTTGTTCCTCAGTTAATTATATGAGCTGCTTTTGTGTAGCGTTTTCAGCCTAAAAGTGAATGGCAGAGAGAGAGAAGATCAGGTCAAAAGACGTCAGCAGAGCTAAACTTGCGTCTCTGAGGAACACTTCAAACTAGAAGCAAACACGTTTTTGAGTTATTTACATAATCTCGCGTCATCTTTCTCACCTCTTTCTCACTGGTCTGACTGGCACCTGTAATTACCTGAAATGCCTGCTGATTTAACTTACAAAATAATGTTCCAGAAGTTGATGAGGAAAACGTTTTGATCAAGGGAAGTGCCCATACCGCCGCACACAGGAAAAAACAAATGAAATTGGGTGTGTACAAACAGTGTGAACCTGTGCTGAGGCATGCATTATGTAACAGGATGGAATTTGGCTCCAGTGAAAACCTGCAACCAGCTCGTCGTTCACGCTGCAGCTAAGCATTATTACTAGACTTGCACAATAGTCAAGGCAAGACCCGACAAAGATCCACCAACTGATGGTTGCTGCTTTAGGTTAGGTGTGCAAAGAGCTCAGAACAATCATGCCTTCTGCCTCCAAGGCAGATATGAGTAATTAATCAATTAAGATGATTGATTTATTGTTTGGGGCGATGGTGGCACAGGAGTTACTGTAAGTGCTTGCCTCATAATCAGAAGGTTGCAGGTTCTAGCCCTGCTCAGTCTGTCGTGTCCATGGGCAAGACACAAAGTAGCTTTCTGGAGTTTTCTACTTTCAGAAATTATGTATGGATTTTCAGAAATCCGTAGAAGTGATCATCTTATCACGAACTGTGATATAATGTAAGCAATTCGTCTTTTTATTTATTTTTGCTAAGCACGCCCCCTGCCCCGCAGAGCTCCATGCAATAGGAAACTGAGCACCGACCAGAACTAACCAATAGTGTTAGACTACTGCTTAGATGCTTCAAATTTAAGGAATGCGTTGGCTGATGCGGACTTGATGAACTTTTCACGGACAAGAAAGTCTTTAAAATATAAAAACATGAAAACACAACATGACATGAGAATAATACTTGTAAAACAACATGTTTTAGCTCTGTTTGTCGGCTACAGAAGCACATTTATAAACAAGAAACGTGAAGTCACCATCTTAAAAAAAACAGAGCGACAGACTTTTTGTGTGATATGCTTGTCAGCCACTAGATGGTGCCATCGGATTTGAGAAATACTCTGGAAAGAGACTTTAACCAACCTTGCCTGCTGGTAGAGCTTGAAAGGAACCGGTGACACATGTATGGCAGACTCGCCTCTGTTAGTGAGCCCCAGAGCAGCTGTGGCTACAGTGTAGCTCATCACCACCAGGGTGTGAAAGTGTGTTTGAATGGGCGGATGACTGTGTTGTAAAGCACCTTGGGGGGTTCCAGGACTCTAGAAGGCACTATATTAAATACAGGCCATTTACCATTACAAATGGCAGCAACACATCATCTTGGAGTTGTTCCAATTAAAACTTTTATACATATTTACCTTGAAATATGCTCTTGAGCTTGGGATTTAATTCAGTAGCTCTCTTATGGTTCTTGCTCATTTCTATTTATAGAGAGACTCACTGCAGGTGAAAGGAATCCTGCTTTATTTATTAAAATAATAAAACTCAGAACACACAAGGTTCTCCTGGGAGTTCAGCTCTGCACATGCTGCATTCATAGCTTATAGGATGTCTCCTTTTTTTATCTTGCATCTGTTTACTAGCAGTTAAGCATCTTTTTACGTTTGTGCTGTTTTAGCTCAGCAGCTGTTTGAACGTGACCTAGGTGGTTTATATGAATGATGTGATCTGAATGTCACAGAAGCAGAAATGCTGTTGTATGTGTAGGCCACATGAAACCACTGCAGCCGATTGGTGAGTGCCTTGGAAAATGTCAAGCCATGGAGCCCTGCGGTGTAGAAACTGTTGGGAGCTGGTGAGCGCACATGGATGGGATTATGAGTCAGAGGAGTGGAAGGACAGCAGGCTGCATTAATGAGAAAGCAAAAATAATTGGTCTTCTCACGAGAACCTGGATAAATATAGGATGTTTTTTTCTCCTGCAAGCCATGGAAAATCAATCTTTTAAGAAAAATAAATTCAAAAGTAAATGAAAAGGTTTTTTTAAATTAATATTTCAGCATTGTTGGGATTAACAAACTCTTAATGAACCAAATACAACTCTTTTCATCACTTGATCTCTGCTGTCGGGCAGGGATACATGACATGAATCTGATATCACAATATTTGGTTAGATTTCGTAGTGATGCATGAAATTGAAAATTCCTCTTGAGACCCAGGTCTTTTCCTAGTTATTTTGAATTGGTGGGACCCCCCCCCCCCCCCCCCCCCCCCGCGGAGTTGTCCTTTTTTGAATGAGGAACATAGTTATGGGTTTGTGCCGTTTTTCTCTTAACGAGAACATTCTTATAAACAGACGTGCTAGATTTGGCAAGCGCATGATTCACAACACAGAGGAGATTCACGATTGCATCTAGTCAATCAGAAGTAGAACACCGTAGACTGACGCGGCAAAAAAACATGTTTAACATCCACTATAACGAACTCAGCTCCCAAATTTGATCTGCGTTAGCTTGTTTATTTTCTGTTACGTACCGGACTTTCCTCTGCTGCATCAGCCCCCACATGTTTTTGTCTCAAATGTTCACTTAGGGACGTCGTGCTTCCGTCGTGCCATGGTTTTTGCATATTTTGCAGGTCACCTGTCTTTTCGAGGCATCTAGAGTGAAGTGCTCCCATACTCGTGAGGTTTTTGTCTGGGGTTTCTCTTGTTTTGTCGCTTCTATTTTTCTTCCGTATTTCTTCTTGTTCCGCCATCTCTCACAGTAAGATGAGCGTCAGTAACGTGATACGTCATGAAAACCGAGGGCACTTGTTGGCTCATTTCTTCTTCTACGGCTCCACTGGTAGATCAGTGGCTCATTACTGCCACACACTGGCAGCAAATTTAACAGATTGTAACCGATGTCGGATTGTGGTAAAAAATAGACTTTATGCGGTAAAATGTGATTATTAAACAACTAATCGATAACTAAAAAAAGTTGTTAACTATTTTAATAATCGATTATAATCGATTAAATCCATTAGTTGTTTCAGCTCTAATATTATTAATCCTTCAGTGAATCAAATGTATAAATAACTAAATTTGGCACACATAAAAATAAAGAAAATTGTTATCAGTCCATTGTTTTTCAGTTGTGAAATAGTTCTTGGCTAGCTTAGTCACGTTATGTGCTAGAGTGACTACTAGATTGGGAGTATGGGTGTGTATTGCTAGAATATGGCGATTAGATATAGATCACAGCACAGGGGAGACGATATGATATATTATGACACTCAAAGTATGATGATGTTTGTAACTTTTTAGACTTTTTAAGCAAGACACTTCCAAAAAGAATCCGGTGTGTGAAATCTTCATCAGAATGAAGGTGGTAAAAACTGCTGCTAGCTAGCAGTTGGAGTTTGAACTGCACCTGATGAAAGAAATACAGTAAATGTTTGTATGTTGGGCAATATATAACAATTTCATGCAGCAATTTGTAACTTGCATTAGATTAAATCGCCTCAATAGTTGATCTAAGTTAAAATAATATCTGAATGAAATTGATTGTGGTCTAACAGGTATGTATAACGTCCCGTTAGTTCATTTTGAATTTTCAGCCTGTTCTCTCCTGTGCCTGAAGGTAATATTTGATCAAAGAGAATAATTCAGGTCTGTAGCTGGGGGAGGGGTGGGAGGAAAACCCAGTGGAGCAGAAGGTACAAAGGGAGGGTAAAGCTCAGACTGGAATATCTTAATCAGGGGTTTGTCTTCATCAGGTGAGATGGGGGAAAAAGTTAAGATTTGAGACTTTGACCAGATTATGTTCTTGTTTCCAAATTAATTAAGTCCATGTAACATCATCAATGTTCATAGTGTAGTGAGGTTTCTGTATTTTTGTTTACAGAGTGTTTATAATTGTGTTTAACTGACACTGTCTCATTGTAGTTGCACTTTTATTGTCTTACTTTGCTCGCTTCAGATGTCTTTAAGAGCTTAGATTATTCCCAACAGTAGGATTAACACTTATTGTTGTGGAATCTTAACAGTAAGTGGGTCAATGTTTCTCACATTACTGATGTAGTTCCTTTGTTATTTTTCCCCACTGAAACTATTACCTGTGCTGCACTTTGCTGGCATTAACCCTTATTGTAGAGGAATAAACCGAACAAGCTCTTAATGGAATAATCTGTTTTGTGTCTTCTTCAAAGATGAGAATCTTAAGTTTTGCTGTACTTTAAGAGAATCCTTAGTTGTTTAATGATGATCTTTATTAATTTGGCATGGAAACATCCTATTTCATATCTCTTACCACATTATGGCTTAGTCACAGACACAATCACCTCAGGTGTTTCTTCGTCTCTTCCAGCAGAGAGGAAACATCGACCGTCTGTATCAAAGCTGTGTTTCAGGCTTCTGTTTTTGTGCAAGGAAACAAAGACTCAAAGTTGGTGTCAGAAAGGTTTTAAAGAAGATTCAAGAGAAACTGTGCTCCTGGTTAATCCTGTGAAGCACAAGTAAAGGATCTATGCAGAGAATTGGGTTATAAAACAAGCTGCTCTTTAGAGGCACTTTATGTGTTTAGAGGGCAGGGAGGTGTGCAAAGAGAACAAGCACCGGCTGTTTGGGGGGATGTGAGTGGATAAAGTCAACATCAAGGAGCAGAAAGTAACCAGATTTTATAGTGTGTGTAACAACCAGTGTTGTAGTCAAGTCACCATTTCTCAAGTTAGTGTACGAGACCAAGTGCAAGTCCAAGTCACATAAGATTAGTCCACTTTGAGTCTGAGTCAAGTCAAAAGGTCCTACAGGCAAAATCTGA
Organism: Nothobranchius furzeri; assembly: GCF_043380555.1. Classification (NCBI taxonomy): domain Eukaryota; kingdom Metazoa; phylum Chordata; class Actinopteri; order Cyprinodontiformes; family Nothobranchiidae; genus Nothobranchius; species Nothobranchius furzeri. Next base: position 26,116,233 of record NC_091754.1, on the reverse strand, counting down.
GTTCACATCCCAAAAAGAATCGTCCAGTCCAAGTCCAGTGATCAATGTCCGCCGCCACTTAAGTTTTAACCCAGAAAATAAAGAGATATTGCTGAACTCGAAATTAGCATGTAGCCAATGCCAATGTTTGCTTGTTATATCACATTAGTAGACATAAGTAAGAACCACAACTTCCCAAAGCCTCTGTGAAAGTACAGGTGACCCAGCGAATATTTATTGTCTTCAGATTTATTTCAAGCATGTTGTATTACACTGCCTGACCAAAAAAAAAGGTGGCACCTGGATTTAACTAAGCAAATAGGTACAATCCTCCTATTGGATAATTACTGCATCTTTCAGCTGGCAACTGGTTATTTAACCCCAACTGGTGCAATGAGTTGCTTCTTATTTCTTAAACAATCATGTGGGAATACACATCTGGTGTTGGTTGAAAATATGTTAGTTTGAGAAGGGTTCGATCATTGGTATGCATCAAGCAGAGAAACATCTAAGGAGATTGCAGAAAAGACTAAAATTGTGTTAAGAACTGTCCAGCACATTATTTAAAACTGGAAGGATAGTGGGGACCCATCGTCTTCAAGGTAGAAATGTAACTAGAAAAGAATCTTGAATGATGGTGATTGGTGATCACTTACATGTAGGGCTGCAACAAACGATTATTTGGATAATCGATTAATCGGATGGGGTCTCGACACGATTAATCGATTAATCGGATTACATGGGGACATTTTTAAAAACTGCTAGGGAAACGTTATTTCTCTCCTTCCTTCACTTTATTTAACACAACATTATTAGAAAACAGTTCAATAGCAGAAAAACAACATGCCATCACCTAAATTGTCTTATAAGGTGTATAGACAGAGACCCTAAGCTACATCTATCTGTGACCTAAAATGCTTGGTCCAAGTTAAACAGCTTAAGGGCAATTCTCATCTGTTTTGTTTGATCTCATCTGTTGACATTTATTTTAAATGTAATTAAACATAGGCTGTGAATTAATCAAAATTGATCACTATTTCCAAAAATGACTGAAAAAATACCAAATAAAACAAAAGTAAATGAATGCCATCCTCCTTGCGATGATGCCCTGGGCAACTGCCATAAAGTCACATCAAGAAATGCTGCTGATCATTCCAATGATCCCAAATAGACTCACATTAGGCCACATGAAAGCAACTGAACCCAAAAATATATTAACCAGTATATAACTGCACTCTCACACAACACGCCTGCAGCAACAGTTAGGACTCCTCCCTCCCTTTTAAAAGCGTTTTTGCTTCTGAGGACATTGTGGTTGTAAAACCACATGCTAGTAGTCTGGCCCCGGTGTGATCAACCAGTTTCTGCGGGAATGTGACGGCGGAACCAGGGCCAGATTAACACTTTGTTGTACCCTGGGCAACAATATTCAAGGGCTCCATCATCACGACCCAAGGATCACCATAATGTGGTCACATACAGAATATTTTACTGTAATATGCAGTAAATATACTCAATACTTGAATGCCTGACAACACGTTACCCGCCCAGGGTAACCTTTGACCCACCTCGTGTGGACTGACCAATGAGGAGAGGGTCTTAACTTGAGGCCCTCTCTTCATTGGTCAGTCTGCATGAGACTGACTCTCAACTGACGTTCAAAGTCATAGGCAGCGAAGCGTCTCTGTGCAGTGCAAAAGCCCGGGTGGACAGTTTGTTTAATGTAGGGTGACCATATTTCCATTTCCAAACAAGAGGACAGGGGATCTGTGCCTATGACGTCACACTATGGCAACGCCACACAAACCATGTTGGGACCCATTTTTTGTAAGAACTAAATTAATATCAGATTCTGCCAATTAAAGGGCTCTAAAACAATTCATATGTAAATATTTTGCATATTTAATGCAAAATCTAATTTTTCTGCTTTAGTGCTGCAACAAGGTTTTATTAATAATAAATTATTATACCTTTTGTTTTACTACAGCATTGGTAAGCTTCCTGTGCACAGATTATTCAGGATGCTTGTTTCAGCTGTGAGATTAGACGATAGGATCAATGAAAAAATAGGTTGTCACACACTCCATGGAAACTTTCAGAGAATCCACAAATAGTGGCTTTCAAATGGTTTTGTTACTTTTTGCAAGTTTATAAAAGAAGCAGATGAGACAGCATGTCTGATAATTTAGTTTTTCATCTGATAATATTAGAACATGTCAGTAATGTCTGAGGGGCTTTTATAAACACCGTATAACTAACACTACTGGAGAGGGCATGAATTACACAGAGGCTTCTGGGGAGCCCAGTTATTGGGAGGGGGGGGGGTCATTTTGCCTTGGCCCCCAAAATGTCTTGAAACGGCCCTGAGTGTGTGACTGAGTTTTGAAGGTGATCTGAATTGTATCAGATGTATAAATATAACATGTGTATAACTTATTGTTTTTTACTGGTAAAAACGTGTAGTGGAGATAACTCTACCTACATTTTACTTTGTTTTCTTGTTTTTATTTAACTATTTTCCTGTCCTGTCTGTCTCTCATCTTCCTGCATCTCCTCTTAATTCTCCAGAAAATCTGCTGCCTGGATTCTTACCTTTTAACCTCATCAGTTACTTTTTAGCAGATCAAAGGGATCTCCTGACCACACAGCGGAGAGCGCGTTTTCGATGCTGCGTGAGGTGACATCACCACAGCACAGGTGATGAGCTCCGCAGTAGCGCGCTTCAGGCACAAATAAGACAGAAAATAGAGAACATGTGCGGACATGAACGATCGTGTGCTAATTATAGTTTCTTGGTTGCGCCACTTTGAGAATGGACCGTGCGCTGGAAGCAGCTGCCTGGAGCGCTGCTCAACAATGCGGAACCGGTTCGCAGCAGCGCAAGTCTGCCGGTTCTCCCTCGCGCTGATCTGCCGGTACCGGCTCTCCCACGCTGATCTGCGGCTCTCCCTCGCGCTGATCTGCGGCTCTCCCTCGCGCTGATCTGCCGGTACCGGCTCTCCCACGCTGATCTGCGGCTCTCCCTTGCGCTGATCTGCGGCTCTCCCTCACGCTGATCTGTGGCTCTCCCTCGCGCTGATCTGCCGGCTCTCCCTCGCGCTGATCTGCGGCTCTCCCTCGCGCTGATCTGACTTGCTCTGGTCTGCGCGCAACGGCGGGCGGGAAGGGGGGGCGCTTTTGGAAGAGTTGTGCGACACAACGAATCGATGACACAATTCGTTGCCAACGCTTTTAGTAATCGATTTCCATCGAATTTATCGATTCGTTTTTGCAGCCCTACTTACATGTTTGGTGAAATCAAATCAAAGAAAAACAATAATAGAGCTCAGGGCTATTTAACTCATTCACTGCCATTGACAACTAAAGTCACCATTTTAGATCGAACCGTTCACTGCCATTGACGACTAAAATCGTCATTTGCATTTTTTTTTTACTGTTTGAGCATCGGATCGAGCCCCTGTGCTGAGAGAACAAACATCTCAGCCCTGAAGCCGATCTTCATCCGCATACGTATCAGATCACATGATCAGGAAGCAACACATCCATGTGTTTGGAGATCATTTTGGGCCGTTCCTGTAAAAAAAAGTGAGGCGCGAACCGGAAAAGCGTCTGCCGATCACAATTCGACAACAGATTATGAAAGAACGGATAACGCTCGAAACACGCGGCTTCTTCCTGATGTAAGAGGTGAGTCTCCTCTTTGTTTTGGTTGTTTTGGCATCGACATCATGCTAGCGCGCAACATTCTGTGACTCTTAAAAAAACAGTAAAAACGGTGAGAAACGCTGGCAGCGAAGGCCTTTAGTGATCAGGAAACGGCTGGCAGTGAATGAGTTAATAGTGAAAGTAAGAGCATTTTCACATGCACAATGTGATGGAACTTTGGTTTTTGGACTGAAAGGCTGTTTTGTCAAAACAAGAAAACCACTAATCAGTGAGTCAAACTGGGAAAAAAAAGGCTTCAATTTGCAAGGGAGCTGCAGATTGGACTCTGGAGCAATGGAAGAAGGCCATGTGGTCTTATGAGTCCAGATGGACCCTGTTCCAGAGTGATGGGTGCATCAAGGTATGAAGAGAGGCAGATGATGTGATGCACCCATCATGCCTAGTGCCTGCTGTACAAGCCTGTGGGGGCAGTGCTATGATCTGGGGTTGCTGCAGTTGATCAGGTCTAGGTTCAGCATCAGGATGTGCTCCAAGAATGAGGTCAGCTGACTACCTGAATATACTGAATGACCAGGTAATTCCATCTTCCTGATGGTGGGGGCATATTCTAAGATGACAATGCCAGGATTCATCAGGCTCAAATAGTGAGAGAGTGGTTCAGGAAGCATGAGACATCATTTTCACACATGGATTGGCCACCAGAGTCCAGACCTTAACCCCAATGAGAATCTCTAAGATGTGCTGGAGAAGGCTTTGTGCAGCGGTCAGACTCTACCATCATCGATGCAAAACCTATTTGAAAAACCAATGCAACACTGGTTGGAAAGAAATCTTGTGAAGTAGCAGAAGCTTATTGAAACAATGCCACAGCAATTGTGTGCTGTAATCAAAGCTAAAGGCGGTTCAACAAAATAGTGTGTGACCTTTGTAGTGGTGGCAACTTTTTTGGGGGCCTGGCAGTGTGTTTTGCCACATGTTGGTGATGGCATGGGGGCAATGAGTTGTCCTAGTCTTGTCTTCTATTGTCCTCTGTGTTGCACATCAGCCACCGTTCAATGAGCGGTATGTGTGCACGCTGAACGGCGGTGCACTACATTTACACTGGTCAGTCTTTGTCCAGATTTAAGTCAATACTTTGTCGATACATAAATCCAAGTGCAAGTCATCAGGGTGCTCTCTGAGTCAAGTCCCTTAAACTTGATGTGACTCAAGTCAGAGTAGGGGTCTCACACTTCATCCCTGGTAACAACTGTAGAAAAGTAGAGGAAAACAAACAATATATAACACTGAATGTATTGTTTTCAAAAGATGAGTGGTGTTTAATGTCTAACCAGGCTGAAGGAAGGAGTTGGAGCTGAGAAGGATGACTTTCATAGACGGGAGTTACCCAACAGCTGCTGGTTTCACAGGACAGGCTGAAATATGTGATGGCAAACAGCACTTGTCTGATCCTCTTACATTCAGCTGATACTCTTTTCTTTCTTACAAATAACAACAACAACAAAATTACAATTAATAACAAAACAATTATCTTTCCATAATCATGTACACAACCAAAGGAAAAACTGACCTTTTTTGGTTAAAAGGTTGAAAGATTTGTTTGTTTTTTAGGCAGAATAGAAATTTGTAATCTTGCATAAATAAAGTGACGCTATATTACTTCAGCTTTGCCACAGACATGCCAGCATTGTTTAGTAAAATTCTTGACAATTTTAAAATTGCATCTCATCAGGCAGATTAATCAATGTATGGATTAATCAGACGGTCTGCTTTTAGTGCCCACTGGCTTGAATTCACCTTTGTGTAAATGAATTGAATCTTTGTGGGTAGAATTTAATGTTATGAGAATAAAGATAAGTGTTGGTGAAAAATGGCCAAGTTGTTGACCATGTTGGATTTGCTCAGAAAGGCTGGAGTTGTGACAAGAAAGGAAAAGGACTGCTTGTAGAAGATGGTGAGGAATATTGTCCAGTTTTAGAGAATAAGAAAACAATCCACATTTCTGTCCAAAAACGTTGAGGGAAATTTAAGGTAGGTGTGTGCGCGTGTGTGTGTGTGTGTGTGTGTGTGTGTGTGTGTGTGTGTGTGTCTTTGCTTTGGGAGAAGTTTATTGTACACTGAACAAATTGAGATTAGAGGTGCCCTCTGGCAATGGAAACCATAATCATAATCCAGGTGTTAATGTCACCAGATCTGTAAACTGCATTATTATCAGTTGGTTTGCCCACCATCTTGTAATGGTTTTGTCCATGGGATTTCAGATACTTTATTTTGTTGAGCCAATTGAGCAAATTTTAGATTAGATAACAGATGGTCTACTACTGAGGAAACTGAGTGTTTTGCTCTTGTTATTAACTAGTTTCAGCCCCAGATTCAGAAAGGAATCTCAAACATGTATTTGTAATTTGTTGGAGGGAGCACCACTAATCATACCCGTTATTGGCTGAATATTTCACTTAGTGTAATTTTACTCATGTTGTGGTACTAAGGCCTAGTCCACACGTAGCCGGGTGTTTTTAAAAACAAATATCCGCCCCTCCAAAAACTTGCATCCACACTACCGCGTTTAAAAAAAAAAACTCTGTCCACATGTACCCGGATAAATACGTTGTTAAGGACATGCCAGACCTGTAGGCGGCAGTACTTCCCCCGTTCTTAACCTCGTCCTTCGTCTGTGGTCTTCCGCAAGGAGCAGTAATTCCGCTTGCAAAAACAAACAAGCAAAAAGCGCTTGGACAATTGATAAAGCGAGCGCAGCTCTGAGGGCTTCCATGCTGTCGGCTAGTGTAAACACAGGTCGCACACGTGATGTCAGCATTTTTTTGTCGCGGAAAGTGACGTTGCGGACCTTAAAACTCCGGTTTTGTCTGTCCACACGCAGACACCCAAAACGGAGAAAACGCAGATCTTCACTTTGGCCGGAGTTTTTAAAAAGATCCGTTTTCGTGTGGATGACAGGCCAAAACGTAGAAAAATATCTACGTTTTGGCAGATCCCCGTCTACGTGTGGACAGGGCCTAAATGTCAAACATTTTTAGCAACATGAAAATGAAACCCGAGCTCCCGGATATTAAATCTGGTCTAAACCAGTTCTGAAACAACTTGGGCTTCTTTCCTAGTCACTGCTTGTTGTTTGATGTTGTGTTTTTATACACTTGATTATACACTCACAGCTTTTTATTACAAGCTTGAATTTTAATGTGACGTATCATGATTTTAACGTGCAAACTTACAAGGTTTGTGGAAAACAGCACGGTGCCTTTTGGCCAAAGCTTTAAGCCTAGTTTCTACTTCTTCGTCTGTGTCGGGACAGACACGCAATGCCATCATGTGTCGATGCAAGAGCCCCCTGACGGGCTTGCGGAGGAAGGAGACATGCCGCAAGCCTGTGATTGGTCAGGATGCTGCTTCCTGTTTTCTTTTGTCAACAGCACCGTCTGCTTAAAAATTAAATTAGTTAAAAAAAATAGAGATATTCAGCCACAGACACGGAACAGATCGAAGAACGCATCGCGGAAAAAGTCTGAAAATATGAACATTTGTTTACCCTTGACTGAGGGAATACAAAGATATGCAGCAAGCGTTTTATTCAAAGACGGAAAATACGAGAAACGTGGGTTTAGAGGTGCCTATTGCATGAAGAGGTGAAGGGAGATGAGGGACAAATTTGTCCGTGTTAAAAGTCTCTGACAAAACATGAAAGCAATGTTAACACAATAGTAAAAACACTATCGTGGAGCAGATATTTTACTGTAATGGTGGCAGGAAACCTCAGAATAGTGCTACGCTCTCTGTTGTCCTGGAGAGGAATTGTTTTGCAACAATCTCCAGCTGACGGAGAAGTCTGAAAGCAAAACATCTGTCTGTCATTATCTCTCCCTCGCAGAGCTGACGAAGAAGTATAAATTAGGCTTTAGTCTCACAATGAAAACCTGCTCAATTGTGCTCTTGGTTTATTTATTTATTTATTTATTTGTTACATCAGCTCAGAGTGTGTTGTTCAATTAGTTATCGCAGATTTTCCAAGAGTTTTCCGTGTGGACTCAGATTTGAACACTTAATTTTGTGTTTAAACCACCGATAAGAACAAAGTCTCTGTGATGTTTTCCTTCTCTGTCTTTTTTTGAGCTGACAAAAGGAAACACTTGTGTGCAGCACCATATTTGTCTCCTGAGATTGAAAAAGAACAAACAATCTTATGATGAGGATGCAGATGTGTTCCTTTCGTATGCCACTCATATGGCCTGTATGAAAAAATAAAAATGATGCCTTTAGCATGCTTGTTGCAGATTGAAACCTTGTTGAGTATAAATGTCACTCACATGTTTTCTGGCTCATAAAATTGGGCGAAATGTGGCAACAGAAGACAAACATGTGGAAAACATCTTTATTCTTGCCTGCATGTGAAACGCAGCCAGTTCTGCTCTGGTCTGGTTTTTTTGTTGCAGATGAATCATTTTGCAGAGATGACCATTAGGCCTCTTTGAATTACAGAGCTCTGTGGCTCTAACAGCTCGTCTGGCTTCCTCCTGTTTCAGTGTGTTCAGTTCTCTCCAAATGCTTCCGACGTCGGTTGCCAGTAGGGAGTAAAGTGGTCCTCCTCCTTCCTGTGAAAAGCAACTACTGCAAACATAGTGGAGTGGAGGGGGAGGTGGCAATGTTCTCCCATTGGTTGAGTTTTGGCTGTCTTTGACCTGAATGCCAAACACAAAAAGCGCTGCCAAAGGTTTTATTTTTTTTCTTTTAACATTCCCTCTTTTTTTATAATCCTCTTTTACGTGCTCTTTCTCGCTTTGTGTGCTATTCAAAGAGCCTCTGAACGTCCCCCCGTGTGTGAAGGGAGTTGTGAAGTGTTGGTGAACCCCAGCTCAACGGCCTCATCTTTCTCTTTAAACTCTTTTTGTAAAGGAACTGGGGTCATGATGGGATTGCACTCTAAAGCATTTTTTAAATCCTCTTATGTCCAAATTAGGTAACTTTTTTGTATAAAATGCTGAACTGCATGTTAAATACTAAAAATTGGCTTTTGTTTTAGCACCTGCTCACTTTTTATCATGTAACGAATACAAGTTATTAACTCAGAAGAGATAAATTGATGCCATAGGTTTGTGGATCTATTGGTTTATTGTTTTGATGGGATTCACATCTCCAATGAGATGCATGCACCAGAATGAGCAGAAATGCTGCTGCCAGGCTGAGGGGGAACATGCACTTTTTCCATCCGTCCCCTCAATACCTAATGAGTAAGGTTGTCAAGGAGAAGGAACACTGCATCATGGATAGGAGAGGCAATGTACTTGTGGGAAAACTTCATGTTAAACTGTCAGTTTGGGGTCAAAAGAAATGACGAAATTATGGAGGTTTATTGGAGAAGTAGCTGAAAAACTCGAGATGGACTATTTTCAGTATTTGAAGCATTTTCTTCTGTGCAACCTCTTAAATGACAATGCTGCAAACTTTTCACCATCTGCATCTCATTACAGTTAGCTCTTCAGATCCATCACAGCTCACCTAAGTCTGCAATCCAGAAAACCTCAGTAGACTTCCACCTGCCATTCTGAAAAATCTCCAGCAGGCTCAACCCAGCTGCCCCCTGGATTTTTAAGCGGCAAGTAATGTAATGGGCACGTTTTACCCACAAGCTGCCAAACGGCAGCAAAACCGTTCCATGTAGGTGGTCTCGCAAGGTCACAAAGTGACCATAGAATTGCAAGACTGTGTGTGATTTCAGTAGTTCATGATATGACGAGCACGAAGAAAGATGGCAGCATGTATTCAAAAAGGGTTTCTGTTATCTTTACCTCGGTTAAAGAGGTTTCACAGGTAATAACGTACTTTTTTTTTTTTACTAGTTAACCAACTTGAAATCTGCATGTGACTTTTATTTTTGAAAGTTCCAGATGTTTTACACTGCTTTCGTGTTTGACTTCCTGTCTGGCCTGATCTGAACTACTGAGCTTGATGCATTCTAGAAGTGGAGTGCATTAAAAAATAAGACTTTAGGCGTAAGCTTCGCAACCAGTTAAAACGCACCCATCCACTATAATGATAGCTAATTGCTTCCTACTGTGTTTCACGGGCGTTACGCAACGCTTTTACATCTGGTAAGACCCGCTCCGAGTTTATCAGGAGAGAGAGGCGTGGTAACAAAAGAAAAACATAACAGCGTAAAAGGGAGAACGAAAAAATGAATGTGTCAATGGAGGTAAAAGAGCTGTTTTCTAATTCGCTTTGCCTTAGACCCTGGATCACATATACAGTATGCTGTACTTCAATTTAAATGAAAAGTAATGCTGTGTGTTTGAATCACGCCACTTTGAGATTAATCAGCTTGTAGAAGTTCGTAATTAGCATGACTACAAATCAGATATCGGCACGTCACATACATGACGTCACCACAGAATCTCCTCTCTATCGTAGCTGCTACTTACCACATGTTCAGATTTATGGGGGTTCTTTCCTTCTGAAGGGAGGATTTTGCCATTTTCCCTCAGTTTTCCTCCATGTCTGGTTTGATAACATCACTTTTGTGATGCCCTTTTCAAGTCCTGGACTTATTTTCACACAAAACCTAAAATAATGAACTAAGTACCAGTTTTTCCTCTTTGCTGTCATCAAATGTTAATCAGTTCATCTGAAGGAAGGAAATGTAATCAAACAAAAAGAAGGGTGTAATCTGGTCTAATCCAGCTGTTGCTGCCCGAGGCCCAGAGGCCAAAGCTTGTACTTTGTCTCCCGGAGTTGACATCACCATCTTGTCATAAATCTGTCCTCCTTTTTCAGTTTCCTCCTCACTCTTAAGAATCGCAGCTGTCGCTTTTGTCTCTTTTGTCTCTTCTCTGAAATGTCAAAGCATCTCTTGAATCTTAATCCTCCTGCTGCTTTGTTACTCCAGTAAAAGTAGTCACATCCTGGGAAGTTGGGGAGCTTAAATTACAGTGAACTTGGCACAAACTCCTGGTTTTGCACAACCCTCTTCCTCTCTCCTGTCCCTGTCTCAGCCTGCGGGGCAATCCAGTTTGACAGCTTTAGAGATGGCAAGCAGAGGCACATATTCATTGTGCAAACTGTTGCACTTGAGTTGTTGCTGCGCATTGTAGAGCTGTAAAGCAGCTATGAAACATTCTCCTGCACTGATGCACAACGCTGCACTCATTTGTGACCATAACAGTAAATGCATTCAGTAATGGATCCTCTGTCTCTGTGGTTGAAGCCTAATTGAATCGGTAAAATAAATAAATAAATAAAAGGAATGGGTATCGCTTTACAGAGTCCCTGTTAGCGTCTCATAACAAGTCGCCTACAAAGAAGATATAAATCTTTCCTCTGCTAATGGAATCGTTTCTATATGGTGCAACTCCACTTACGGTGAATCAGTACTTTGTGTTTGATCTTTATATCTTTGCTGATCAATACATTAAAGGTAAATGATTAATAGTTTGAAACGATGAAGTAAAACCTTATTGTTCCTTTTGTTGTGTAAAGATCATCATTGTTCACATGCAGTAAATATTAACTCGTTCCACCCACATGTTTCCAAGTAAACGGTGTTTGACTCAGGAGTTTCTGTTGTGATTCAGAGTTTCTATAAATAACTGAAACTGTTACTATGATAAAGACAGCTCATTAGCCGTTTATGATTGCTTCTTTTGGACAAATTAAAATGACTTTAAATGAGATGGTGATTATTTTACACTTCAGATCTATTCTATAGTAACTTTGTTTTTTGTCAGTCGTGACAATTTAGCTTCCTTTACTCGTTGTACAGATCGTGTTTCCAGTCTTTACAGTGAGCTAAATATAAACCGGACTGGCCACATTGCTTTCAAAGCATGACTTTGCCTTTGCCACTGAAAGTTTTCACAGATTAGGAATTTACATGAAACATCCCCTATCCCAAACGCATCCTCTCAAGACCTCAGCTCCCCAGCAGTATTGCAGTCTAGCTGGTCGAACGATCTAACCCAAAGTGCAGTGAAATAGAGCATGTAATCGCTCACTGCCTGTTTGGGACAAAACACAACAACTAATAGGTTAGGTGTGTTTGTGCACAGACAGGACGACCACATAAGTTGATTTTGTGTCTTTGCTGCTCTCTTCTAACATAAGCCTTTCACAAATGCTTCTGTGAGGTGAGTCACTGCTGGTGTTACACATTTTAGATGTTGCTGTAAATTCCAATAAAGGAATTATCTTTTTATGCCAGTTCAGACTCTTAAATTTCCCGTTAACATTTAGCTAGGTTATGTAATAGACTAGCAACACTTTTGAGATTATAACCAGACTAAAGCCCAGCATGAGCCGGGATAAGCAGTTTATAAATTCTGTGCAGGGATGAATGTGGATCATTTTGTAATGACTTCTTTCTTGTGACCGCGGTGCTGAGCCATGCACACACAGCTTAAGGTTATTTAGTGAATATGAATGCAGCGAAGGCAGAGTAGTCATCTTTTACTCCTGCTTTCTGAAGGTAGTTCAAAGTTTTTCTTCAGATTTTGGCTACATTTGTCCAAATGTTATTTCAGTTTAAGCCATTTACTCTGACTTATGAATCATTTAGATGGTGCTAAACTCAAGGGATGAGCCAATGTAGTGTTGCAAGTTTTGTATTTAGGGTCAACAGGCCCGTTTCCACAATCAGAACGTACAGCTAGTTTTACTAGACCTAGCAGCAGGTATGCATTTGGTTTTATTTCACTAGGCTGGCACAGAAGGACCACTCTCTGGGCATTTTCAGGGACCAAACATATACCAGCCTTAGGGTACGCACTTGGAAATGCTCCCGTAGACTAGTCGCTGGGTGGGAATTGTGGTTAACTCATGCTGATTGGTTTGAACTCATTCACTGCCAGCCATTTCCTGATCAGAAAAACCCTTCGCTGCCAGCGTTTTCACAGTTTTTTTAAGAGTCACAGACCGTTGCGCGCTAGGATGATGTCAATGCCAAAACTAAAAAAAAAAACAAAGTAGACTCACTTCTTACATCAGGAAGAATCCGCGCTCTTTGAGCGTTATCCGTTCTTCCATAATCCGTTGTGGAACTGTGATCGGCCGAAGGTTTTCCGGCCTCGCTTTTTTTACAGCAGTGGCCCAAAATGATCTAACACATGGATTTTCTGCTTCCTGGTCACGTGACGTGTGACGTACGTGGATGAAGGTCGCTTTAGAGCTGGGATGTTTGTTCTCATGGTGCGGGGGCTTGTTCCGATGCCCACACAGTAAAAAAATAAAATGCAAATAACGACTTCAGTCGTCATTGGCAGTGAAGGAATTAAAATGACAACTTTTGTCGTCAATGGCAGTTAATGAGTTAACTCAGTGGGAAATTATGTCGACAGATGTCATCAAACAACGAGCATTTGTAAAATCAGAAGGGTTGCTGGTGAAGCAGAATCAAAGTAAATGGAAAATAAGTATAATTGACACTGCTTTGAAGGTTCAATATCATGCTATTTTAAACCTTTGAGAGCAAAGGTAGGCACAAGGTATGATAAAATATTACCATTGGCACTATTGAGATGTAATTAATGTTAAATGAGTTATTTTCATCAGCCTGAAATTATACCCGAAGATAAAACCTTTTATTTCAGTGGAACTCTGTCCACGCCCTCTCTTATAAAACGAACTCCGATTTGCCACATGCTGACGTGGGTTTGACCCCCGGTGGTGTCGGCAGTAATTTATTTAGCCAGCTGAAGCAGATTTCATAGTTTTATATTTTAGTTTTATTGATTATTTTCAGCAAAATATGTTGTGTCTCTAAATATCTTTGAGTTTGGTCATTTCTAAGCTGCATTTTAGTTGATTTACTCAGCTCACCTCACATGGACTCACACTGGCTAAATAAACGGGTTTCAGAACCCAGACACGATTCAGAGGAGGAGCAGAGCCTGGTGTCGGGAGGAGAAAGACCATATTTTCATTCAGGAATTTCGAAATAAAATTCTAAATTTGCAGCTGAAACAGGAAAATGCATGAATTCAGTCGAAAATGTGTTTGGGGGTATTTTTCATGAGGAACCAACAATATCGCATTATAAAGCTCCAAAAAGGGGATTTTCCATGACATGGCCCCTTTGAAATACAAGTTTCTACACTACCATTGCTAATAAAGGGGTGGAAATCTCTTCACAACGCTGTAATTTACACCCCTATTTAGTCTCCTTAGAGTACTGTGGAAAATGGAGTTTCTTCCGGTCATTGAATGTCGCGTTTTACGAAGCGCACGCTGAGAGTACCAAGTCCGCGTATTTTCCATGTCACCTTCTCCTCTCCCTGAAATGTCGTGGAGCTCATCTCTTTGAAATGCTGCTTTTGTTACAAGCAGCTTGTCACAAATACACATTTCTTTGGTTGAATCTACAACAACGCCAAAAAGACTTCCAGATTGTAACATACATGTTGTTTTGGTTGACTCTAGATTTCTTCTTCTGCTCAGGAGGACTCCATGAAAGATGACGGAGGAGGTGATTGTTGTAGCCAAATGGGACTACACGGCCCAGCAGGACCAGGAACTTGACATCCGTAAAAATGAGCGTCTCTTCCTCATCGACGACTCTAAGACATGGTGGCGCGTCCGCAACACCGCCAACCAAATGGGTTATGTGCCATCGAACTACGTCGAGCGAAAGAACAGCCTGAAGAAAGGCTCATTGGTGAAAAACATCAAAGACACTCTGGGTAAGGAAAACGTAGCTTCACACGGCTGCAAAGAATAAAGGCTAGAAATATTTTCAAGGAAAAACCAAAAAATTGATATTATGATTTCCTTTTAACACTTTGGCACCCTGGAGGAGATGAATCCTGCATGCGTGTGCGTGCGCGCGCGTGTGTGTGTGTGCGTGCTTGTGTGCTTGTGTGTGCGTGTGTGCGTGTGTGTGTGTGTGTGTGTGTGTGTGTGTGTGTGTGTGTGTGTGTGTGAATTCTCTCAAAAGTACAATAATTTGCTGCTGGGAATCGTTTCTGTGCTCACTAGGGAGCCTGGTGAGTTGGCCGTTGCTCTCAGCTGTCAGCACAGTGTCGCTCAGTCCCCGGTCATGACTGGAATATATTAAACTCTGGCTGTCGGATTTCAGCTCCCTGCTGGTTTAAAGGAATATGGTGCTTGCAGCAGGTGGAGGGAAAAACTACGTAAATCTTTGAGCTTCTAGAGTGATTTTCAGGCCCTTGGAAGTTATTTTATAGATCATTTAAATAAAACACCTGTTTTTGTTAGTGATTCATGTCATTAATATAATCACCGTTTCCTACTATGTAGTGATTTTCTGATCCACTAACTGCTCAGACCTGCCTCATGATTTTTGTCTTGAGAGGCGCTATAGAAATGATATTTTTTTTCTTCTTCTTCAGGAAGATCTAGCTTGAGATATTTTTATATTGACAGGAATTTTTTGTGTGCAGCTGTTTGCAGGAAACTGTTAGCTCTGAGATTTGATATAAGGAGTGATCGTATTACAACCTGATAAAAGTGCATACTTTCTGGATTTCAGCGTATTTGCATGAAGTAACTGGGAGCAATTAGGATCCTAAACACCACCCACCCAGCTGCTGCTTAAAGGGACTTTACGGAGTTTTGAATTTTTATGCTCGCGATTGCCCCCCTTAGGCCAAATGCGTAACGGCAGCTTCAATAGTAGGCTCATGCACGAGGCGCGCATGCTGTACGTGCACACTTCTTAATGAAAATAACAGCTGAGACAGTCCCGTGTGTGTGTGTGTGTGTGTGTGTGTGTGTGTGTGTGTGTGTGTGTGTGTGTGTGTGTGTGTGTGTGTGTGTGTGTGTGTGTGTGCGTGTGTGTGTGTGTGTGTGTGTGTGCGTGCGTGCGTGCGTGCGTGCGCGTGCGTGCGTGTGTGTGTGTGTGTGTGTGTGGGGCACAGAGGACAGGAGAACGTGCAGCTAATTAATAAAATAATGTGGTTCTGTACCTTTCACTTCAGCACAGCCGACAAAGGTTTAAGATGGGTCAGTCCTCCTGCATGCTCAGATCATTCCCTTCCCTTGCTTGAAAAATTGTCCCAAAGTGAAAGTTGAACCCACATCTTTTTTATCTGTGAATTCAATGCCGTTCGGCGAGTCTCTTAATAAATATTTGGGCATCTTACTGTAAAAAAAAAAAATACCATTAATGTAAAAAAGAAACTCTGAATTATGTTCATATCAAGAATCGAACCCGGGTCTTCGCATGAGAGTCAGACATCTTACAAGGTGAGCTACGCTCTAGTAACATTCACAGTATCTGTAAGTTTTAAGTCCTTGATGACACCTGAAACAACGTCAAACCAAAGAATGGTTTGAAGCGAAAATGGCTATTTAGTTGCTAATTTGCAGGAAACATCTAGAAGAAAGTTCTACAGAAAGTAGCTATGGGTCCTCAGAAATGTAGCTAGGTTCGTCACTAGGTGTTAGGAACAGCGACAAAGTGGCACTACCTCACTCTCTGCTGCTAAAGCTACTGATAGCAAATGCTACCGGCTAATGCCTGAGCGTGAACGCGCATGAAGCAGCCTGCTCGACCCGAGCAGCTCTCTTTTTCTGTGATTTTACAGAAAAACAGGCAATCACAGTAAAAATGCCAGGGCTCATTCTACAGGACCAGGGCATTGCAGGAGAATGCATGAAGAAGTTCATTATTTCTATACATGTTTTGGCTGTCAAACTTCCATAATGTCCCTTTAAAGCAAACTAGTGCTGCAGATTTCACCTCCAGCAAGCATCTTCAACATATTAGATGGCGTTGATTTCAGATTTGTATTAACTATGGTGTGTTTTACAGCTTTGCCCCTTTTTTGCTGCAGAGCTGCAACTAAATGAAGACCTTTTTTAACGGTTGCACCATTTTCAGTTGTTTATTTATTAATGAGTCTCTTTCAGTTTGTACTGGTAAGACTGGTAGGGAACGGGAGATTGGGAGAGAAAACAGAAACATCTAGTGGAAGTGATGAAGACACGATGAAGAGCCATTCTTACAAAAACAGGCCCATAAATGTAGCCATGCTCTGATTTAAGACGAGGAGTGGGGGTCACGGTTAACACACGAGTGTTTCTCAGCTCTCGATTACGACCCTCGGGGGAGATGCAGCTGCGTGCCGGCTGCAGTGGCACAGCCTGCCACCATCACCGGGGTTGGCTCTGTGCTTCGCCTCCTCTCTTGTCACTCCTCTGTTTTTCTGTGGTCAGTACGTTGG